>NW_014544157.1:13976-17754 GCF_000741045.1 Vigna radiata var. radiata | reverse complement strand
AGACATAGAGAGAGATCAACTTAAATCAGTAATCAAAATAAACAATTGCATTAATTCACTTAACCTCAGAATCCATAATGAAATTACAGCAGAATAGCCCTAGGAGCTTAGAAACACATAATGAAAGAAAAGNGAAAGCAGTGGTGGATGAATGAATGAATGATGCCCCCTTCTGCCTCCCTGGGTCGCTTTATATAGGTTTGGTTGGGCTTGGACTTTGAATATTCAGTTGATATAATCTTTTATCTTATATCTTCCAAATAACTAAAAGATTTAGATAATTATAATATTATTTGGAAGATATTTTCTGTTGATATTCCTAAATTAAATTAATTCAACAACTGAATTTATCTTTTAGCTTTTCTAACTTTCCATAATTGCACAAATACCCTGAGATTTTCTCTATCTGCACTTCAGCCCCTAAGTTCTTTTCAAAATTGCAAAATAACCCTTGTTTGACCAACTAAATGAAGGGTTGACTGAATATGACGCAGCCAATAATGTGCCGCCATGTGTCAGCCCCTTTCTCCTCCCAAATTAGGGTTTGTAATTAGGAAAAAGGGCTTCCTGCGGCGCTTGTGATTGCCCAAGACATGGAGACGCTTTCTTCTTTCTGCCATGGAGGCGTTGCGAGGGAAACGCGCATCTGGTTCGTGTATTTGATTCGCATTGGGGCTGCTTTGGGTTATTTGGGGTTTTGGGCTGGTTTTTCTGAGTGTTGGTTCGAAGGAGAAGATTGGGTCATTCCTGTGACGGTGATGATGGCGGCAATGGAGGTTTAAACATCGCAAGGCTTCTGTCGCGATTCTTGGTTAGGGAAGGAAGATGGTTCGAGTCTGATATCTGTTTGCAGGTGTGAGATGATGATGAACGGTGGCCATGGTGCGACGCGAGGTTTGTAGATGCGTCAATGGCGGGTCTCGCAACTTGAGCATTTGGGTCCCGGCTTCTGCGTTTCTGTATCTGGGGTTTTTCGACTCGTAGGTGGTGACGGCGACTAGTGCTCCGACGAGGATGGCTGGTGGCTGCCATGGAGGTTGCTGTTAGCGGCGCAATTTCGAGGAAGAAGATGGTGTGCTGGAGAAGATGAAGCTCGCGAATCTGATGGCGGCCTTGGGTGGCATTCTGCGTCGCGACGGAGGGTTGTAGTGGTTCGGTGGCAAGGTAGTTGCTGACGGCATGGTCGCTGACGGCGCCGGTTAGGATGGTGCGGAAGCGTGACGGCGGCCATGGGTGGCTAGGGTTTGGATTTGGGAATTAGGGTTTCTGTTGGAGATGGTGATGTCGTGGCAAGAGGGGGCTAGGTGGCATATTCTGAGTGGTCTATTTGGTGTGCAGTAGGATCAGTGACGTGGCATCATCTGGATGGTTGGATCTATTAGTGGTGGACTGCCACGTGGCTAAATCTGATGTAATCTGGTTTAATTAGTGGTAGGAAAGGTGTGTATAGGAAATTAGGGGTTACAGATATAAAAGGCTTAGTATTTTGGGCTTGGTTGTTGGTCTGGTTTAGAAGAGAGGGGTGCATGTAGAGAACTTTGGGGGTTCAAGGGTAAAATCTGACTGTTTGCCCCATCTGGACATTATCTTTCAAATAAAATCTAATTTTGGGCTTTAAATTGCAACTTGGACCAATAAAACTCTAACTTCAGCTACACAAATAAATATTAGAACATCAAGAATAATTTATGCAATTAAAATCACTTTTTAAGCCTTTTTAATTCCCAAACCTGATAATTCCAATCATCACAAAACCACTTAAAATCAACCATTTAAGCACAAATATCTCATCAAAAATTTCAATTTTAAGGCATAAATGTGGGCATAAATATGCACTCATCACACCCCCACACTTATCCTTTTGCACTCCTGGCAAAATTGATTAATTCCAAAACTTTGTTCTGGGTCATTTTATTCCATATTTGCTTTTGGATCAAAAGAATGAACATCACCGGACATAGATCAAACAACTAAATATCACTTTGTCATGGACATGCAAATGAAATCATTTTATTCTTCACACATGAGTTAACCTTTTTGAATTTCCAAGAAAATCAAATATGAAAGATAACACTCAAGTCAAAATGTATCTATTTCTCTCCAAATCTCTCAAGTGTTTTCGGCTTCTGTTTACACTCAAAATACCCATGTAAGTAGACACCCCTGGTATTTAACATGACTCTAACATTCACACACTTCAGAAAACATGCAATTATTGATCATGAGGACTTTTTAAAGGTTATATTGGGGCCAAGGCAAAGGTAGGAAATTTTCTTTGGAATTTCTGGGTTTTTGAAATTGATATAGAAAGAGTAATGACACTTTATTTCAAAAACAACCTTATTTCTTGCTCTTTTTAGGAAGATTTTTTTTTTCATCACTTTTTTTCAAAACTTCAGCTTTTCATCTTCCTTTTTCCTTCCTTTTTTTTTTATATATTTTGTGGTGAGACACTCACCCACACACTTATTCATCACTTACTTATAACACAATCCATTACTCCTTCTTTCCCAAAGTGAGGAACATATGATTTTTCTTCATTTTTGTCATTTGGCAATTTCTGGAAACAAGAAAAATAGTCTTAAGGCTCAAAGGGGTTTCCAATGGATTCATGTTAAGGTAAGTTTATTTGGCCAAGTAACTAAAATAAGAAATGCCTCAATCATATCAAATCATGCATATTCACCTCAGTTGCACAACACAGAATCAAGCTAAATATTAGTGTATCATCAAAACATGGGTAAATCACTCAAGAAAAAATAGGTATGGCACATGATAGTCCATCCTTATCATTAGGCTCAAAACACACATGGTTCCAATTTCTCTCACAAAAGATTTAATTAGGAAATTCTCAAGTCAACTCAATTAGCAAATCATAAAAATAATCCATTCATATCAACATGACTTTTTTTATATATGATCATCCAGTTACTGATCAGACTCTCAAATCCATTGCAAATATTTATTAAAGAAAGAAAAGAAGAAAAGAACAGAAAAAAAAAAACGAAATAGGGAACAAATCAAATTGTTTCCCCACACCCCCACACTTAAACTATGCATATTGCTCAATGTATGCCTTAAATATAGAATGCACAGAAAAAGTATGAGGGAACTTACCTCATTCATGGTGGAAGGAATGCTAGCAGGACTTCATCGGAAAAGTTATCCTGGATCGGAATGTTAACTTTTCCCTTTTCAATCCTACTAAGATGGTCAACTACAAAATTATGTGCCCCTCTTCTGTCTTGAATAGGAGACAACTTGTCCTTCTCGTCCTTGACCATTGTGATTCCACTTTTCTTCAAAACCACATGTATAGGGCCCACCATAATGTTGTCAGAATTGTGGTCTAGAATACCTATTTGTAGCAGCTTAATGTCCCTTTTCTTTACAACCCCTATCAGTTGAGAATTCAGTCTTCCTTGAGGTTGTCTTACTGGTTTAGCATCACTTGATAAGTCAATACAAAAATAAAGAGTGATCTTTAATCGGATGCTTCCCAGATTCCAACATGTTGAAGCGCACTTTCTCGTCTCCTATCTCCATTGTCAATGATCCTGCATGCACATCTATCTTGGTTCGTGCTGTTGTCGCAACCAGAAAAAATCGCGACGGGATGACGACGATCCAAAAAGAAATTTATAATTTGAAAAATATATTTTGGAGTCGCCACCATAGTTTATTCTGGAAAACTACGGAAAAACCATAAAAAGATAAGACAAGATCTGTGAAAACCAGAGATGGGTTCGGAAGTCGGTTACGTGTAGGGAAGGTGTTA
>NW_014544157.1:7328-8726 GCF_000741045.1 Vigna radiata var. radiata | reverse complement strand
GCAAAAATCTTTGCTTTTAATATGATAGAGAGATGAAAGACATAGAGAGAGATCAACTTAAATCAATAATCAAAATAAACAATTGCATTAATTGACTTAACCTCAGAATCCATAATGAAATTACAGCAGAATAGCCCTAGGAGCTTAGAAACACATAATGAAAGAAAAGTGAAAGCAGTGATGGATGAATGAATGAATGATGCCCCCTTCTACTTCCCTGGGTCGCTTTATATAGGTTTGATTGGGCTTGGACTTTGAATATTCAGTTGATAGAATCTTTTATCTTATATCTTCCAAATAACTAAAAGATTTAGATAATTATAATATTATTTGGAAGATATTTTTTGTTGATATTCCTAAATTAAATTAATTCAACAACTGAATTTATCTTTTAGCTTTTCTGACTTTCCATAATTGCACAAATACCCTGATATTTTCTCTATCTGCACTTCAGCCCCTAACTTCTTTTCAAAATTGCAAAATAACCCTTGTTTGACCAACTAAATGAAGGGTTGACTGAATATGACGCAATCAATTATGTGCCGCCATGTGTCAGCCCCTTTCTCCTCCCAAATTAGGGTTTGTAATTAGGAAAAAGGGCTTCATGCGCCGCTTGTGATTGCCCAAGACATGGAGACGCTTTCTTCTTTCTACCATGGATGCGTTGCGAGGGAAACGCGCATCTGGTTCGTGTATCTGATTCGCATTGGGGCTGCTCTGGGTTGTTTAGGGTTTTGGGCTGGTTTTTCTGAGTGCAGGTTCGAAGGAGAAGATTGGGTCGTTCCTGTGACAGTGATGGCGGCAATGGAGGTTTGAACATCGCAAGGCTTCTGTCGCGATTCTTGGTTAGGGAAGGAAGATGGTTCGAGTCTGATATCTGTTTGCAGGTGTGAGATGAGGATGAACGGTGGCCATGGTGCGACGCGAGGTTAGTAGATGCATCAATGGCGGGTCTCGCAACTTGAGCATTTGGGTCCCGGCTTCTGCGTTTCTGTATCTGGGGTTTTTCGACTCGCAGGTGGTGACGGCGACTAGTGCTCCGGCGAGGATGGCTTGTGTCTGCCATGGAGGTTGCTGTTAGCGGTGCGATTTCGAGGAAGAAGATGGTGTGCTGGAGAAGATGAAGCTCGCGAATCTGATGGCGGCCTTGGGTGGCATTCTGCATCGCGACGGAGGTTTGTAGTGGTTCGGTGGCAAGGTAGTTTCTGACGGCATGGTCGCTGTCGACGCCGGTTAGGATGGTGCGGAAGCGTGACGGCGGCCATGGGTGGCTAGGGTTTGGATTTGGGAATTAGGGTTTCTATTGGAGATGGTGATGTCGTGGCAAGAGGGGGCTAGGTGGCATATTCTGAGTGGTCTATTTGGTGTGCAGTAGGATCAGTGACGTGGCATCATCTG
>NW_014544157.1:5761-7127 GCF_000741045.1 Vigna radiata var. radiata | reverse complement strand
TCCTCGTATCAATAAAGACAAACAACATTTACCGAATGAGTTAAATGATAAAAGGATTAAGCAAAGGTGAAGAACCCAACAATTGATAAATCAAGCATATGCGAGCATATAAAATAAATAAGAATTTGGATATATGAGAGTTTCAAAAGATTACATTGTTCCCCAACAACCTAGGGTTTAGTTCACCATAATCATGGTGAAACTAGATGAAATATGATGAAAGAATGGAAGAAATAACCCTAAACTTGGTAGATTGGAGCCTAAGCATCCAAGGAGCCTCCTTCAAGGTGTGTGGAATAGCTCTGGACGTTTCTCTCTGCCAAAAGAATGTGTTTTGATTCGCACTGGGGCTATATATAAGCCCAAAAAGATAACCAGAAAAGATTACAGAATCTAGCTAATAAAAACAGACAACCCCTCAGGCGCCTAAGTTCACCGCTCAACGGTTTCCCTCTAGCCGCTTTGACCGCTCAGCGGTTAGCTTTGCCTCTGAGCGGTCTCCCTCTAATCGCTCTGGACGCTAAGCGGTTCATTCTGGCGCTCAGCGGTTCACTTGACCCTTCTTTTCATCATTTTTCTCCTTCTTTCATGGGTCTAAGTCCACCTTACTTCACTTCTATCTTCAATTCACCTTAAAACCCTGCAAAACAATGTAAAAACAAGCATAATATCTCTAAAACCAACTTTTGACTCTCACAAGACACAACTAAGTGTTTTACTTTATTTTAAGCTCATTCTAAGCCATAAAAGGGTGTGTTTTAATATCAAATTTAAGTATGAAAATAACGATTTTTAGACCGTTATCAGAAGTACTGAAGAAGAACGAGAACGTTTCTAACGACAACGTTTGTAGAATAGAAAAAGGGAACTCGGAAAGTGGGAGTGAATATGGAGTAATCTAAACCGGTTATAATATTTAACCCCTATAGAAAAATAATCTACATCAGTTCTAAGTTTAACCGGTGTAGAACTATTTATATTTTATTACAATTTTGTCATTACACTAATTTTTATACCTCTTTTCAGTACAACCAGTGTAGAAAAGTTTCTCTTATTTACAAAACTGCTACTACACCACTTTTTATATCTAGTAAATTTCAACCGGTATAAAAATTCGTTATAAAAAATGTATTTTCCACTAGTGTTATTATAATTTTAAATAATGTTTATTTGGAGAGGATTTTTATAACCTCCACAAAATAACCTCCTATATATAACATTTATTTTGTAGGGATTGTTTATAGAAAAGTATTTTGGATGAATTTCTTATTTGATCATTGGATTGCAATAGTATAAATATACAAATTGATAGCCTAATTGGAAAGAGTTAAAAGGGAATAAACTCCACCAATTTAATATCAATTAT
>NW_014544157.1:0-4991 GCF_000741045.1 Vigna radiata var. radiata | reverse complement strand
TGATCATTGGATTGCAATAGTATAAATATACAAATTGATAGCCTAATTGGAAAGAGTTAAAAGGGAATAAACTCCACCAATTTAATATCAATTATTATAATATCAATTATAATAATTGATATTTAACACTAATAATTAAATTAAATAAAAGGAAAGTTGATTGATATTTAACACTAATAATTAAATTAAATAAAAAAAAAATAAATATACAAGAATTAGCTAATAAAGGCTAATTATTCTAATTTAAAACTAATTATTATTCCAATTTAAAACTAATTATTATAATTGATATTGTTGTCACCTTTTCCTGTATACATACAAGAAATCACTTTTTTTTGCCATATAGCTTCAAAGCTAGTGCTTTTCAATCAATGGAGAAACACCAAAAGATGCACCCAGCATCATCGTCAACTTTTTCATCTGATTTTGAAATTGCTTAAAATTTTACTGCTCATAATGAGAAAGAGGAGGTTTTAATAACTCAGAGGAAATGGATATGAGCTCCCAACGAAAGTGAAAAGGAAATAAAATGCAAATAATCAGACATAATTCGCTGAAAATCCATCAAGCTTTAGATTATTGAGATGAAATGAAAATCAATGACACTAAAAAATGAAATGCATTCCCTATGTATTTGGTCATGTTTTCAGGTTGGCACAATAATGGTGTTTAACTTTCTCAACCACTTTTTTCTTTTCCTGTATGATTTTCTAGTTTCGGCCAAAGGTTTTATTAGCCACTTTTAATCAATACCTCTGTTAAGAAAATGATTATTGAATTGCTTTTATCATCAAACCACCATTCACCCAATTGCTTTTTATGCAAAGCAATGGATAGCCAATTTTCTAATGTCTCTTCACATGTTTCCTTAACAATTGGTTAAGCACAAGCACTCCTTAAATTACTTAAACTACTTTGCATGCGTTGCATAACCCAACAATAACCATATGCACATGACTTGTCAGATGAATAGTTTTAAATGTTTCTGTAACTTTTTCTTACTGATCTTATTTGTTTAAAGTACAAAACGGTACTCCTATGTAATATTTTCTTTATAAAAATATATTAAACCAAATCTGCAAGAGAATATAACATTACTTTGCCACATTACCGATCGGCCGAACACCAAAAGCCAAACAGAAACACAGAATTACAAATTACAACCTCTGATGAATCAAGTATGCAATGCTGATACAATTTATAAAGCATTTTGGAACTTAAACACACAAAAGCTGATACAATTTCTCACGCCACAATCACTGTACATATGACATTTGAGTCCCTTGATGCAATTTGGTATCCCACCATTGATGAACATAAACACCATTGCTTCTAAGACCCTTGTAAATATCCATGCAGTGTACCCTGCTGCTCAAAGTTCCATCTTTACCATCTTCACTCTCTGAGCATCCAAGAAACAACTCATCAACAAAGCATATGGTTCCACTCTCAAATATGTCTGCAAGGAACTTCATTTCAACATCTCCAACATTCATCTTCAGAACCACAAAATCAGCATACTGAACTGTTTCTTTAAACCACTTAAGGAAATCAAACTCCTCCTCTCCCAAAAACGGATCCATATCAACATTGTGTGCAACCCTCCCAGCCAACCCCGGATGATAAACAAAGGTGACACGAGGCCGTTTCACATGGGACAACACAGAAGCATTGTAATGAACAAAATACACACTGAAAGCCTTAAGCTGAATGGGATAAGAAGGTGGGAACCAATCACTGACATCGACATCTCCATTAACCAACTCCCTCACCCCAATATCAATATACACCATCCTCTTCGTACTAGAAACGTTCACTAAGTTTGGCAAATAGGAGACACTTCTCTCATACTTTACATCTTTCCTCGCTCTTTCCTCCGCGAGAGGCTCCATCAACTTCACCAAAGGCTTGGTTAATGCAACGCTAGCACAATCTTCCGGAAGTGCACGGTTATAGAAAAGGGAGGTTGAGTTCGTGTTTGTGTTTTCAGATCTTTTCTTGAAAACCACAAGGCCGAGTTCATTAACAAAACCAACATGCACCACAGTGGAAGATGTGATCAATGAAGAGACCGAGGATGAAGAAGAGGAACCAACAAGCAAGACCCCGATTCCACCAGGCTTAAGAATGCGCTCGACCTCAAGAACCAGCAACGCAGGGACAGAAACCTTGTACACATCCTTGGAGAAGACGAAGTCAAAGGACGAGTCTTGGTACTCAAAGTGGGACGCAAAGTTCTTACTGTTGTTGAGAGCGACGACAGTGGAGAATCCGAAGCGTTGCATTGTAGAGACAAGAATGTCAGAGCCTTGTCCAATGCAGAGGGTTTTGGCGCGATAGTTCAAGAGACGTTTAGCCTTGAGAATGGCGATGAGAGTGGAAGTTAAAGCGGTGTGGTTTTGACATCTGATGGAGTCAAAGGAAGCCCAGAAGGTGTTGAGGATGCGGCTCTGGAACAAGTAGGAACCAGCGGTCAAAGTGGTGTTTTGGGTAGGCGAATCTGAGTGATCGACGCAGTCAACGTAGGTCTTTGGGGTTAAAGATCCCAACTCGAGGGTTGGTAAGAAGCGAACGAGGGAAACAAGGGAAACAGCAGAAGCTAGTAAGAAAGCGCGGAAGAAGACGTGACGGGCTAAGGAACCGGTGAGAGAGTGAAATTTGGAGGACTTTGAATCCATGGAAGTGTTGTCACAGATGAGAGTGACAGTGACACAGAATCTGACAATGAACTATGCTAGAGAAAGTGTAGAAGCTGGAAAGAGGATGATTTCAGGCATGCAAAGCAAAGACCCTCTTGTCTGGTTTTTGGCATGAGATAATTTCATGATCCTAGAAGCCAGTTAAGGAACATTATGTGATGTTGTGAAGAAGATGTTGAAGGAAGGGTTAAAGTGGGGAGGAACCAACAGATAAAATAAGGGAAAATAATATTTTAACACCAATTTTTTGACACCATCTTGACACTGTATACCTGTAAAAATGTACTTGGACGATTTTAAATTAAAAAAAAACTTTGGTTTTTTTCTTCCAAATATGCTATTGTCTCAGCTTTTTTTAATTTGAAATTGTCCAATCACATTTTGACACATGTGCTGTGTCAAAATAATGTCAAAAATTGATGTCAAAATATCATTTTTCTAAAATAAGGTTGGCGATGTGGGAACCTTGTATCCTTCCTAGATTTACGTGGCACCATACCGAATTCTCTTTTTCCCACGCCCAACATCGTAAATAAAAAATATTCATATAAATTCTCTAATAATGTAGCACTAGTGTTCATTCATACTATTTTAATAGAGATTCCTTTTTTTGTCCTTTAACTTGTGCTTTAAGATCACCAACAGCTTTTGTTTTAATCAAGGATTTACAGCTTCAAGATTCTTAAAAGAGGTTTAGTTGTTGAAAATTTTTGCAAGTTCTACGTCGTGAAGATATTAGATCAATTCAAAAATAATATATAAGTAAATGTAAAAAAAATTATTTGTAAAATTAAATTAGATTTCAAATTTAATTCTTAAAAGAAAAACTTATGCATACGTGTAAATACTAAGATAAAATAATAGATTTGAAGATGCCTGCTTAAAGTTAGTCATATGCACTTTTTTTATTCTGTTTTAAAGTGAACACAGTTGCCTTTTTTTAAGCCCTTGTGATTCTATCATAATCTCTTATCCTATTCTCTCCCACAGCGCACACTTCCATATTTTGTATTAGGATTTAATTATTAGTCTATAAATATTTACACATATTTTACATTCATTATTTTATTTTTCAATTTGTCTTTTCCTATAAATATAAAATTTAATTTCCTTTAATGACTAAAATACTTCTAAAAGTGATGTTAATTTTTTTTATATTATTAATGCTTTTGTTTGATTACCGAGATGGTCACGAAGTAGACAAAATGAAATTTTTATTGTTTATTCTTATTTTTAAAGAAAAAAAAATCTTATCTTCATATTTATTGGATATGAGATTTTTGTTCATCTTGTACGGATATACTCATTTATGCCCCATCCTTTTCCTTTTACTATTCAAAATGTTAGTTAAATATCTTTTTCATAAAAAATAAAAAAAATATATTTAAATAAAATAATAATTATATAAATATCAAATACAATATAGGTAAAATAATTATAAAAAAATAAAAATAATATATCTTAATAGTTAGTTATGAAACAAATGACCAAATAAAAGTTCGTATAAATTGTTTTATATTATTTTATAAACTAAAACTAATTCCTAATAACTAGAAGATGGGAAGAGTGGTCCCCTCTCTATAATAGAGAAGAAATATAGATTGAACATTTAAGCCTGACCTTATAAGTAACTTAAATTCTGCAAGTCAAAGGCTGGACTGATTTCTCCAATTACATACAAGTACAAATTTACTTAACCTTTTACTTTTATATTTTCTTATGATATATTTCTTTTTTTAATTGTAATAAATAATAAATAAATAATTTTTGAATTTTTCTTTCAACAAGTAAATATTTTTTTAAGATGCTTAAATTTGAAACCCTTATTATATGAGATTAAAAAAAAAAGGATAAAAGAGGATGCAAAGTGGTTTTGAAGTATCTTTTTTCCAAAACTCGCATGGCTGATAGTGAACATTCAACTACCATGAGTCATGCAGACGGGAGAATGAATTATCTTGGATCTTGAATTCATGTATTGGAATGTAGAATCGATTATCCTCTCTCAACATTTTAAGAAGAATCAATTCTGGTATTTTTGTTGGCAGCATGGTGATTTCTCGTTAGTGATGGTGGAAGTGGTGTCTGCTGGTGGTTTTGATGGCCTTGGGTCTATATGAGTGTTGGCCTCACTCCCTAGTATATATGGATGGTGGTGGTGGGTCCGTCAAGAATTTGTTTGGAGAAGAAAAACCAGTAATAATAATAATAATAATAATAATAATAATAATAATAATAATAATAATAATAATAATAATAATAATAATAATAATAATAATAACAATAATAATA
>NW_014544156.1:172250-173870 GCF_000741045.1 Vigna radiata var. radiata | reverse complement strand
GAAGAGTTAGAAGGACAGATACAAGAACATGAAGAAGAAGGAGAAGAACAAGATGAAGAACAAGACGACGATGAAGAAGAACTTGAAGATGACGAAGAAGACGATGATGAAGATGATGATGATGACTATGATGATCATAGTGACGCATCAAACAACGATGACAATGAGGATGATGAAGATGATTGAATTAATTAAATGCTTGTATTTTGACATTTCTACGATTCACAATTATATAATATTAAATCATTTATTAAATACAAATTGTCTACTTTGCGTTTAATTGTCTATTATTTATTTATATATTTTAAATTACAGTAATGTCAGGACAAGAGCCTTCACGTCCTGACAAAGGCAAGACGGTAAAAAAGGCTAGGCAGACGAAGTACGTTGTTAGAGTTCCTTCGGAGATACCATTCTCCAATGCCAGAGCTCGACCAGATGTTGGATCCTCACGTCGACCACCACCCCCTTCTACGGCGCCCACACCTTCTGTCGGACCCACACCTTCTACTATAGGGCCCACTCCTTCTACTATAGGGCCCACTCCTTCAGTTGTAGGGCCCACACCTCCTATTGTAGTGCCTACTCCTTCAGTGGTAGGGCAAACACCATATATTCATCCCTCTTCTATCCCCACACCACCTTCTATACCATCTCCAGATGTACATCAGNCATCTGCTGATGCTGCTGATTCTGCTGATACTGTTGATTTGGATGATCCTGCTCCTCATGATCGACCATTCATTGAGCCGTGCGGAAAAGGGTAATACCATATATTCTTCTTAGTCTTGTATTTTGCATTAAATTGTTGATCTTACTATGGTTGTACATTCATAACTTTCTTACATTCATATTTTAGGTTTCTTCCTTCTAGAGTTGCTTCACAGGCCATCACTAGGACTATTAAGCAACAATTTCTACAGCCCTGGGCATCATGGGAAGTAATCTCTGACGACGACAAAAAACTGTTTTGGGAGAGATTTAAGGTAAAACCATGTGTTACTTAATCATCTTGCATCACCATATTCAAATAGGAATTTCATTTGCTTTATTTTAATATTATCTATTGTAACAGCAAAAGGTACAGTGGGCAGCTGAGCATGAAACCCAAATTCACAAAAACTTTAACATGAAAGCATCTCACCGATTATCACAAATGTTTAGAGATGCCCGGATGGCAGGACAACGCCCTTATTGGGTGGGGGAGCACATATGGAATTCATTGTTGGCGCATTGGAATACGCCACAATATCGCATTAAATGTGCTACCGCCTAGAAAAATAGGGCATCAGAAAAAGGTGGTGCACTGCATACTGGAGGATCCATCACCACACATGAACATGCGATTCGTATGGTAAAAATCTTGATTCTTTTCTTATCAATAACTCAATAACATCATGTACTTTGAAATTAATATATATATGTGTCATTCGCATGTTTTAAAATATTACAGGCAGCGGCGCTTGGACGGGCTGTTCATGTTGATGAGGTCTTTACACAGACTCATATTCGCAAGGGGACTGGTGAATATGTTGATGAGAGGTCTCGCAAGACCATTGTAAGTAAACTTTTTAACAACATTCAATTTTGTACTCTTTTTTCACACTTTCAAATTAATGT
>NW_014544156.1:159717-171600 GCF_000741045.1 Vigna radiata var. radiata | reverse complement strand
TAGTTAGGTTTTCTTTTTTAAGAACTTTGACACTTATCAAACTTTGAAGTTAGTATTTTAGTATCAAACTTTGTTTTGCATTTTAAACTTAGAAATTTGGGATTGCATTTTAAACTTTGTTTTGACACTTATCATCTTTCGAAACTTAGAATGATTGAAGTTTTCTTGATGAATGTTGAATGATTACATTTGAATTGATGTTTGGAATTGATGTTGTCTGGATAAATTGCTATTTGGGATTGTTGATTTTTCATTTGCAGGTTTTGGGTTTAATAGAGAAGCAAATTGGCTTCAAAAAAGACTGTCAAAATTACAGACGGCCTCCAGCCCCTCGCTAACACACTTTCGAACAGCGTTACCGAGGGCCTCATGGCCTTCGGTGTTACCCACGACCTTGTGGCCTTCGGTATTACCCACGGCCTGTGGCCTTCAGTTATACCGAGGGCTAAAAGGTCGTCGATAAAGTTTCCCGACAAGCAAATTACCGACGGCTTTGGAGCCGTCGACAGGCCGTCGGTAAGGGGGGTTTACCGACGGTAAATCCCTTCTTTTTTGTAGTGAGTTAATTGAGATCACAAAGTACTTAAAAAACTCAAAGTTCTACAATACTGATATAGATCATCTATTCTAAGATTGTTCATCAACCAATCCAATACAACATTGTGGTAATTAGATTGAAATTAAAAAAGCAAAAGGAATAAAATAAAGTCTTTTTTCATGAGATTATTATGAACTAACATCTATTTTTATGTATTAACCAGGACTTTGTCACCTATGGTAAATTTTATTAAGAGATTATGTTTAACTTAAAATTTGAACTATATTGTGAATTCACGAGATGTATTATTTGATGTAGAATTAATTTGTGCATTTCAATACTGCATCATTTATTTTAATATTTTTAAACTCTTTCAAAATGCCAAAAACCAATGCATTCTAACTCATAATACATTGGATTTGATTGAAATGAACTTTACAATTAAGGTGTAAAATCAACAGGATGATCAAATCACAAAAACTAAGGTGATTAGAGCATGTATCAAACTCACTGGTATCTATTTTTCATGCAATCAGTACAGTGAGTTACTTCTATGAAAGTATTTTCATAAATTATGATATGTTGAAGGCATAGAAGAAAAAATGGCACTGGATAAGAAATAAAGCAATAAGTTATATATATATATATATATATATATATATATATATATATATATATATATATATATATTTATGCACACTCACTTGATTTTCTGCCAACTCCATTTGTATACTTAAGGGATTGGTTAATTCATTATAGGGGTTGTCATCAATAAAACTTGTAATAGCATTCCATAATATGAATGCTTTCCATTCATCTGCCAATCTCCCAAAATAGTAAGCAACGAGAATAAACATAGATAAAAATTTTGAAAATTTGAAATTGACACCACAGGCTGAAAAAAACTACTGGATATAAAATTTAATAGTAACATAATTATAACCATGCTAAAAATAAATAGAAACTATTAAAACGACTTTTATATCTCCAACATGGACTCATGCACAAACCCACTTTACCTAGTGTTGAAATTTAATTACTTACGAAAAATAAGGCAGAATGGACTGAAATCCTGACCATTTGGTATAGCCACTATATAACATGTAAATAATTAAATCACCTAAAAGCTTATGAATGGTTTTGAGAAGAATAAAATAAACTCTACCCATGTATTTATATCCTAGCAGTTGGTGTTTTCATGGAAAGTCAAGTAACATAAAGGGCTACTTTCTTTTTAGTGAGATCCACATGAAATTGAGCCAAGAATAATTTGTTAGAAAAAGTTCACTGCTAGCATTTCCTAGAAACCCCCATCAATTATATAAACTTGCATCCCACAAAGCCATGAAAAAGGAAATTATTTACAAACCTTAGGGCTAATCTAATAGCCAGTTGTTTGGCTTTCAACCTTAGGCAGTATTGCATCCATTAACTTTCCTTCATCAATCAGTCTAATAAGTAAGCACAAAGGACAATAAGTGACATGTAAATTGATAAGAAAGGCAAGTTGCAATTATTAAATGTTTCAACTATATATAAAGAAAAAACGTGAATTTTCATAATATCGATGCAAACACTGACTGTACAAAAGGTATGATTGTCTTCTGTTCTATCTCATAAAAAAGGTTTAGTGTCTTTTCACTTTAAAGTCAATGCAAAGTTCAGATCACCATGAATGTAGCTAAATTGCAATTATGATAGCATCACTAATCATTAACATGAAACAACATTGAGTAAATAGTAGATGTGTATATCCTGATTGCATTGATTATACTAAATTGGTATCATTCTAGTTAAAGTGTAATGGAACTTGAAAAAAAGTACAATTTGAACAACGATTTGAACTATAATACCATTCTATAGCCCTTTCATATGGTTGCTCATTATCCCAATCAAAGGAAAGGAAAACTATCTTGTCAAGTTGAAAGCCTTCAGATTTTGTGGAAAAGCCAATTAGGCTATACTTTAGCAGAGCATCTAGTGCAAATGCATTGTTAAGTGAGAAGGAGAGTATTTAACTCTAAATTAATTACTTGGAAAACCTACGGTACCATGTCAAACAATCGTATACCTTCAAAACTAAAACAACTAGCCAAGGAAAAAGAAAGTGTGTGTTTTGTATCTGTGTATACAGTTCAATTAAAATAACAAAAGCTTTCTTGGGCAATATAGTTGACTTAGGCCCCTAAAATCAAAAGAAGAAATAATAGCTTGGAAGTTGAGTCATTATGGTTTTCTTGAAATTGGTTCCTACTACACCTGCAAAATGAAACCAAAATGGAACCAAGAGATCTCTACAGTGGGAACAATTTGCTCTTCGGACAAGCAAAGTCCTCTAGTTTCAGGTAAGTGGTGATGACCCTACAGTCAAAAAGCAATGCAAAAATCAGGACAACAGAAGGGTATGATTGAAAGAAAAGAAAATGAAAGGAAAATTTCATGAATGAATCTTCAAAACGTAAACATTTACATTCTTCTCTCCCTCCATGGCTTTGTTCAGTGCCTGTCTTTCAACCAAAAGCATAGGAATATGCTGCTCTATCTTCATATGTAAACCTTCATAAAATTCTTGTATCTCAACATAGAGAAGTTGGCATTCATGAGTATCCATGATAGCTGAGTCAAGACACTCCAGACAGAGCTTTCAGCCGTCATCAAGCAATAGATATTTGGCATCCACAGACTGCACTGATTGGAAAATCTGATATCAAATATGAAAATGCAAAAGAAAGACAGAGAAAGGAATGAGAAATGGGATGTTCCATGTTTTGAAAGCTGTTATAACTGACCTCCACTCTTTGACAGCTACAACAACTAGGAGTTCCATCACACTCATGCGATGGGCAATATTTTTGTAGCCAGAAAGGATGTGCTCTATACTCAATGAGGCCACCTGCGTTTGGTGGGATCTGCAATGAACAGTGTGTAAAACGACTTTAACTTTGAAAGCAACTCAATATCCATAGTCTTCCAACAAAACACATGATATAGTAAAATTTGTATGCCAATCAAATTTTATTGAAACCATTAATCAAATACCGACATAATGAATTGACTAAAAATCTGTAAGAAAAAACTCACTGCCATTACTTACAAAGTTTTTGCAAACATCACATTTCGGATGATGTAACTCCTTATAGCAGGATTTATTATAACGGCCATTTCCAGACATTGAAAAATGTAAATGGATACGGATGTAAACATTATTTACAATCATATTAACAAAAAAAAAAAGAAATCCAATCAACCCAAGAATCTAAACTCATAATCAGTGATTGGAGGTTTGCAAGCGTGACAACAAAAACATTCGGGATGCCAAAAACATTCAGGTAGTTCACCCAAAGTCTAATGCAAGAGTCCCTAACAATATCATACACTTTAACTTAGCAAATATTTTTTTTCAGGCATAAAGGAACTTGGAACTCCAGAAATGACATATCAATCACAGTCATCGATCCATCAAAAATGCTAAACTCACCACAAACCTTTTTCCTAATCCTCACATTATTCTGCATGAAACCCTTCCATTTATTCTCATCCATTAATATCTCACACAAGTCCTTCATCCTAAAATTGAACCTCAATCATACTAATACTCTAAACTCCCTTCTTCATTCTTCGGCATAGTTTCATTCTTTGGCGCAGCCGTGGTGGACGTCGACGATGACAGAGACAATGTCGGTCGCGTCGGTGATGGTGAGGGACTCAGCGTCGACTTCTTATTTTCCAATTCGTCCTTAATAGGATGGCCTCTGGCCATGCTCTACATCCAAACCCTAACCTTCTCCAAGATCAAGGGTTTCCCCTTGGAAAGCATGACGTCCTTCGTCCTCTTCCCTACTGGTCCTTTGTCATCGACGGTGATTATAAGTTTGAGATCTTCATCGACATTCTTGTCGGATATGTTGGGAAATTTAAGGCATCGTGAAGCTCTATTGGAGTTGGAAGAAACCAAACTAGGGTTTTGAAGATGGAAAAAACCAATCAGAAAAGGAATTTCAACCTGCAAAGAACAAAGTAGTGAGCTAAGTACGAAGAAGAAGATTAGAGAATAAGCAATGGTGAACAAGTAGTGAGTGCGAGAGTAAACGAGAGGCACAAGGAGGGAGTGCGAGAGAGACGAGTGAGAGCGGGAGAAGTGATTGAGGTGAGTGCATGTAAGAGATGGATCTGAGGAGGAGCACGGCGAGAAGGAATGCCTAAGAGTGTTAGAGGGGAAGAAATTTAGGGTAAGGAAAGGAGGGAGATAGGAAAACAAAATATTATTTTTATTTTTTAATAATTAATTTTGAAAATCAGTATATAATATTGGTAGTTAACTCTTCTTTTAATTAAGTACAGATTTTATATACAGAAAAATCAGTAGATAAGAATCTGTATATAAAATCCGTATATAAATCATTTTTAAAAATCTGTATATAAAATCCGTATATAATATTTATGTTATATACAGATCAAAATCTGTATATAAATATCTGTAGATAAATTGTATTTTTCTTGTAGTGGATGAAAAAGTGGAAAGCCAAGTTTTGTCTTGTTTGCTTGAGGACAAGTAAAGTTCTAAGTTTGGGGTTGTGGTAACGGTCCAAAAACCGTTATTTTCATGCTTAAATTTAATAGTAAAACACACCCTTTATCGCTTAGAATGAGTTTTAAATCAAGTAAAACACTTAGTTGTATCTTGTGAGAGTCAAAAGTTGGTTTTAGCGATATTATGCTTGTTTTACATTGTTTTGCAGGCTTTTTAGATGAATTAAAGATGGAAGTGAAGTAAGGTGGACTTAGACCCATGAAAGAAGGAGAAAAATGATGAAAAGAAGGGTCAAGTCGTTGAGCGCCAGAATGGTCCGCTGAGCGCTCAGAGCGATTAGAGGGAAACCGCTCAGCGGCAAAACTAACCGTTGAGCGGTCAAAGCGGCAAGAGGAAAACCGCTGAGCGGTGAACTTAGGTTCCAGGGCAATTGTCTGTTTTTATTAGCTAGATTCTGTAATCTTTTTGTTATCTTTTTGGGCTTATATATAGCCCCAATGCGAATTAGAAGGGGAATCTTTTGGCAAAGGAAGACGACACAACACTCTTTTCACCCCTTGGAGGAGGATTTTGGATGTGGGAGCTCCGACCTACAAAATCTAGGGTTTATCTTTTCATTCTTTCCATTCAATTCATCTAGTTCATCATGATTATGGTGAACTAAATCCTTTATTGTTGGGGAACAATGTAATCTTTTGAAACTCTCATTTATCCAAATTCATATTTATTTCATATGCTTGTCATATACTTGTTTATCAATTGTTGGGTTCTCATATTTGCTTAATGCTTTTATTGTTTAGCTCATTCATTAAAAGTGGTTTGTCTTTATCGATACGGGGACGTACGGTAATGTCATGAACTGGTGAGAAATTCCTTGATTATGCTAATATCGCCTAGGGATAGGGGTAGGACGGTCAATTGTATTTGCTTCCGATCGCATTGCATTATTGGTTACTAGGGGAGGCTAGGGATAGCAAGCCGATAATTAATAATAGGCTCTTTTCACCAAGGGATTGGGTTAAGAGTAGGCTAGAAAGTTTGCATGGCAATTGGATAAACAAGTGAAGTAAATAAGAAGAGTAGATATGTGAGAGTGGATAAGATGAAATTGTAAACCCCAACAACACCATTCATCCATAGTAAAACTTTATTCTTTTCTCAAGTCTTATGAAATTAGGTTACATGAAAGTTAAGGCCTAAGAGTCCTTTTGGAAACGATACTCGGACTTACCCGTTTATATTACTTGATAACGATTTAGTACACTTGCCAGAGACTTAACAACTTACCATTTTATATTACTTGATAACGATCTGGTACACTTGCCAGGGACTTAACAAGTTTTTGGCGTCGTTGCCGGGGAGTCGTGGTTTAACTTATCTAGTAGTGTAAATTGATTAACTTTGACTTGATTGTATATATTTTGTTTTTGTTTTTTTTTTTTTTGCTTATTTTTAAATAAAAGTGCTACTAGGGTTTGTGTTTCTTGTGCATGTAGCAGGAGACTAGACATACTAGGAGCAAGAAAAATACGCAACCTCTTCTTGAAGGCTTAAGTGAGAAAAGGGGAAGAAGGAGAGTCAGACGCCCATCTAGGGATATTTTTCCTTCTCCTGACAAATTACTATCACCTTCACCAGTTTGAAGAGCAGAGGAGATGGTTGGACAAACTCCTCCAAGACGCACTCTTGTAGATCAATCTAATGTTGTTGGCCCTTTCCATTTTAACAGCATAGCCATGCCTACGGATCAAACATCTAACATGGTGATGAGTCCAACGCTTATACAACTGGTGTAAAGCAACCAGTTTCACGGCTTGTCAAATGAGAACCCATATGACCATTTGACAACGTTTAGTGAGATCTGTAACACTGTAAAGATGGTGAGTGTATCAGACGAGAGAGTAAAGCTTAGCTTGTTCCCATTCTCATTGGGAGGCAACGCTAAGACATGGCTTAATTCCTTTCTTGAAGGAACATTCACAACATGGGAGACTGTGGCTACAAAGTTTGTCAATAAATATTTTCTACAGTCCAAAGTTACTCAGGAAAGACTGAAGATATCATCATTCAAGCAAGGCATGAAAGAAACTCTAGGTCAAGCATGATAAAGATTCAAAGGCCTACTAAGGAAGACAACAGTCCACGGGTTTGACCAGACAACCCTAGTTCTTGCTTACTTAGGTTGCCTGAACATGTAGTCTAAGATGATGTTGGATGCCTCAGCTGGAGGTGATATTAAACAAAATACTGAAGATGAAGCCTATGACTAGATAGAAAGTATGACTGCTAATGAGCAGAAAACTTACAGTGAAAGGGGCGCACCTATAACAAAGAGAGGAGTCTTGCACTTGCCTGCAGATGATGTTATGCTAGCTGATAACGGTTGAAAAACAGTTATTTTCATATGTCAATTGAGACCAAATTACACCCTTTAAGACATAGAACGAGCTTAGAATCAAGCAAAACACATAAATTGAGTCAGTTGAGAGTCAAAAGTTGTTTTTAGCGATATTATGCTTGTTTTGCATTGTTTTGTAGCATCTTTGATGAAAATGAAGAATGGGATGGAAGATGAAGGTCTTAGACTTGTCAACACCCAATTTCGTCCGGGTGTTAAAATATTAATTTTTCTCATTATTTGATTCTTTGATTTTTATCAATTTAGTTTACCATACTTATTTTATTGTGTTTAGCTTTTCGTTTTGTAATTTTGTTTTAATTTCTATTTTATTTCTTTTTTTTGTTTTAATATACTTAGTATAGTTAATTAAAATATAATAAAAAATTAGTTAATAAAAATTAATTAAAAAAAATAAATATAAAAAAATAATAAAAAAATAAATAAGGTGAAAAGAAAACGTGTTGAAAACATGTGGAGAGAAAAAAGAAAATCGGTTTTTGTGTGTTGGAAGAGGGGGAACAGGGGCGCGTGAGAGAAGGCAAAAAATAATTCGGATTGGGAGGGGGACAAAACAGTTAGGAAGAAGATTCTGGGCAGAGAGAAAAATCGAAGATTGGAGGTATTGGGTAGCAGAGATAGCTTGAGCAAAAAAAAAAGAGGAAAGATTGCTTGGAGAGAACTCTAGAGTAGAGAAGAGAGCCATAGAAGAACAACGCGAAAGAGCATTGTCGGAGACTCGCCGGTGACCAATAGAACAGTAACTCGCAGAAATTCTCAAGGGTAAGCAATTTATCTTGTGTTATCATAGTAATGCTGAGTAGTATGCTTCATGTTATCTTGTGTTATCATAGCAATTTATCATAGTATGCTTCATGCTTCGGTAGATATTTCTGGGACCGAAAGGACTAACCTCGATGAGGTGATTCTGCTTCCTTTTGATGCGAGATCCTCAAATACCTTTGTCGTTCGTTCCTTAAACCGTCCGTCAAGTTCCGATCTCCACCCGAGAGGGGGGGTACCTGTAAAGGCACTCTGACGATCAAGTTAGATGTCGGTAATGGAGGACCCTCAATCCTCAGCAAGATGATGCTTAGAATGGAGAGAGGGTTATCGTGATTACGATAGTACTTAGTCAGGTATCAGAGTATGAGTGTGAGAGAATGTGAGCGTACCTTGTTTGGAGCCCTTAGTTCTTTATTTATAGGCTTTGGATTGATATGAGATCAATAGCACATAATAAAATATAAACAGAATAAAATATAAACAAACTTACCTGATATATCTCTATTGAGATATTATTTGATACGTGATATATGATATTGTTCATTTATTCGCATTTGCGACATGATGGGCCTCAAGCCCAATAAAGTTGGATCAGTTTGATAATTCGGCCCATTTAATTAGTAAGCTGGGCCGCTCCGTTTAGCCGACCGTGACGTTGATGTGCCTGGCCATCAGACCGAGCGTTAGAGATATACTACCGTACATCATCCCCCCCAAGTCCGAGGTTAAGAGAAGGTGTAGGGCCTTGGTTGACCGAAGGACTTTTATGAGTGTATATGTTCTTCGGTGTGGATACCGTTCGTTTTAAGTGCGTGCGCGTTGGGTAGTCAGACAGACCTGTTTGGTTCTGTGAGTGACTTGGAAATGACACAATTGTGTTGTCGTTTGATCCTCGAAAATGTAAGTAGTTTTTTCCGCGTTGGGGTAGTGGCAGAGTCGCCAAATAAGAGCCGTTAGATCCTCTGTATCCAACGGTGTGGACAGCGTGACGGTTTCGTAACCTCCACGCCTTTAATAAGTTAATGATTTCAAATGAACCGTTACATTGCATTTCTGCTTCATCTCCATCGTCTCTCTTGAGAAGTTCTTGCTCTGCCCAAGTGTCTTCTTCCCCAACTGTGTCATTCTCCCATTCCCAGGTAACAATGGCTTCCTTTATCTATTGACGATAAGGAGCGTAGTGACTCACCGGTCGTTCGACCAAGAGTTGTAGGATCTGTTGAGTCTCTGTTGAGCGGAGATAGGGTTTTTGTTAGTGGTGGAGTCGAAGTCGAGAATCCGGGGCAAGAGTGTTCATCTGCTCCGGTAGAGTATTCATGGGTCTCTCGTGAGGTTGGTGATCAGTACACCATTTTTGTAAATAAGGAAATACTGTTAGGTTGGGTGGAGAACAACTGCGTTCTTTGAACCCTAGGGTATAATGTTGCCCTGAAATTGACTACCTGTAGGAAAGAGGAGCGAGTTTTCCATGGGGAAGACGTTGCCGGAGAGAATTGCTTTTATTTTTATTTGTGTTTGTTCTATTATATGTACATTAGGCTTCCGTTTACCAGATTCCAAATGGAGGTTCTGCAATATTTAAATGTAGCTCCTTCCCAGTTACATCCGAACAGTTGGGGATACATCCAAGCGTTCGGTGTACTGTGTCAGGCCTTGGGCATTGAACCAACGGCCAAAATATTCTTATTTTTCTTCAAAAGTCGTCCAAATGTCAAAAAAGGTTGGGTCTCCTTGAGTTCAATGGCAAAGAACGTCATTTTCAATTTATTCGCCGAGTTGTATAAGGATTTTAAAAACCAATTTTTCAAAGTGTCCATTACGAAGATGGGTAGGCCATTTTTTCTGAACGACGATGGTAGACCCAAATTTCCCTTGTATTGGACCAAGACCCCTCGAACACTAACTTCTTGGCCTCGAGAGGACATGAGTGATGTCGAGAAGAGGAACTTGGATGTTTTGGTCAAGTTACCTCATCCATTTTCCTCGAGGAAGATAGTCAATTGCCTGAAATTCAACGACCTTGGGTCGAGAGTGTCTGGTAGGTTTCGTTGCTGATCAATTTTTTTTGCTTGGTTGAATATAATTGATGAGTGTTTGTGAAATTTTGTAGAAGTCATGGCTCCTAAGAAGGATTGGTTTAGGTAATCTCAGGTTGCCAAGAAAGGGGGTCGATCCACCGGGGCGTCCTCAAACCCCTCGACGATCGTGTACATGGAGGATGCCCCTCGTTCCCCTGAGCAAGGTTTAACGCGCAAGAGGAAGGCCGTCCGGGTAGAAGGGGCGGCTAGTGTGTCCGGGAAAGATAAGACCGTGACCGAGACTGGTGAACCAGCCAAAGAACGGTCGTTGCCTTTAGGGATGTGGGACCCTGGCTTCGATCTTAGGCATAAGATCGAGTTCCACTTTGACGCCGCTGAGGAAAAAGTGATGGCGTCCATGTCTGAGCAGCAAATGTCTCAGTTTCTGCTTGATAATCTTCTACGGTGTGGAGCAACGACCTTCAAGATGGTTTATGCTTCCAACAGGGGGGACGTCCAGAATGAAGTAGGTCGTCTCAAAAAAGAACTTGAGGATATCCAAACCGCCCATGTTGGGTGTGCAGAGAAGGCCGAGGAAGCTGCCAAAGTCATTGAGGAAGGAAAGGCCCATGCCGAGAAGTTGCGTAGAATGAGCTTGGAGCTGCAGACCGAACGAGATGGGCTGCTCAAAGACATGGAAGAAGCCAGGAAGACGATTGCTAATTTGAACAATATTCAAAAGGAGAGGGATGAGTTATTGAACGAAAATGCCGAGCTTAAGCAAGAGAAGGTAGAATGGAAAAAAACTGAGGCCGAGATGTTGGATGCTATTGGCCAGGAGCACACTAAAGGCTTCAAGAAGGCGTTGAGACAAATGAGTCATCTGGCCAACGTTTCTCCCGAAGGCCTAGGCTTTGATATTGAGCAGGACATGTATGAAGGTCGCATGGTATCGATCGATGACATTCCTGAGGGCACTTATACCGCCGAAGGTGACCCGGTTGTGAAAGTTGCTAGGGAAGAGATTGAGAAGAAAAAAGAGGCCGATGTGGTGGCCTAAAAACTTAGCAATTTTATATCAGCATTTCTAGAACTTCGTAATATTCTGTAATGACTTTATAAGTCTTTTAAACATGGTTTTTTTTCCGGTTTGATTGTCAATACATCTTGCATAATTCGTTGGGTTGGAAATTTGCCTTACCAATTGAGTGCGTTAAAACCTTTAGTCTACGATACTTAGACTTTTGTCTTCTTGATAACTTCATCAGTCTCTATGGAATGTTTGGATTCGTTGGTCTTCGAACCCTTAGATGGTTTGTCCACAAAGTGCCAGGACGCGTCCGGTCCTGGCCTTAAGGTGTTTAGACGCGTTCGATCTAGACTTTTGTATGAATGGACGTAGTTGTCCATAAGGCGTCAGAACGCGTTTGGTTCTGGCCTTGAGGCGTCTAGACGTGTTCGGTCTAGGCCTGTGTATGAATGGACGTTGTTGTCCACAAGGCGTCAGGGCGCCTTCAGTCCTGGCCTTAAGGCGTCTAGACGCGTTCGGTCTAGGCCTGTGTATAGATGGACGTTATTGTCCATAAGGCGTCAGGACGCGTTCGGTCCTGGC
>NW_014544156.1:150496-159497 GCF_000741045.1 Vigna radiata var. radiata | reverse complement strand
TATAGATGGACGTTATTGTCCATAAGGCGTCAGGACGCGTTCGGTCCTGGCCTTAAGGCGTCTAGACGCGTTCGGTCTAGGCCTGTGTATAGATGAAAGTTATTGTCCATAAGGTGTCAGGACGCATTCGGTCCTGGCCTTAAGGCGTCTAGACGCGATTGGTCTAGGCCTGTCTATAGATGGACGTTATTGTCCATAAGGCGTCAGGACGCGTTCGGTCCTGGCCTTGTGCGTGTTTGACAAATATTACACAAGATATGGAGCTGGAATACTTCATTGAAATAATTCTGAAAGAAAAAATTGTTCATGGAAGGACAATGAATGAAAATATAACAAAACTTTAACTATAGTAGAACTTGAGGTGGCTGACGTTCCAAGTGTTAGGAACAGCTTTTCCGTCCAGGTATTCTAGTCGATATGCTCCGTTCTTCAAATCCTCACTGATTCGGAAAGGTCCTTCCTAGTTGTTAGCCAGCTTGCCATGTGCTTTGTTTTTACGTGCATCACCCCGTTTGCGCCAAACAAGGTCTCCTTCGGTGAAATTGTGGGGCTTAACTTTGGTGTTATAGCGCCTGGTTATCAGTCGTTTTTGAGCTTCATTCTTTATCAGGGCAATTTCGCGCCTTTCCGGTAGGATGTCGAGGTTCATCCTCAATTGTTCGTCGTTGAGGGTCATATCTTGTATGCGCCGTCGAAGGGATGGTTCCCGCACTTCGACTCGTAACATGGCATCAGTGCCATATGTGAGATTGAAGGGGGTCTCACCCGTAGATCCGTGCCCTGTGCATCTGTAAGCTCAAAGTACTTCAGGCAATTCTTCGACCCACAAGCCTTTGGCTTGCCCTAGGCGCTTTTTTAACTCGGGGATTATGGCTTTGTTCGTAGCTTCGGCCTGCCCGTTCGTTTGGGGGTGCTCCACTGAACTTGTCACATGCTTGATGTCCAACCCCTTGAGAAAGTCTTTCAGCGTACGGTCGATGAATTGCCGACCGTTATCGGTAATGATTCTTTGCGGTATGCCGAATCGGCATATTAAGTGCCAGATGAAGCTTTGTACCTTTCGGGCGCTGATTGTTGCGAGGGCTTCTGCCTCGATCCACTTGGTGAAGTAGTCGATTTCCACAAGTAGATATTTGCATTGTCCTTTTGCGAGCGGCAGGGGTCCAACAATATCCATTCCCCATTGGGCAAAGGGCCATGGAGATATGATGCCTATCAGTTCGGACGGAGGAATCCGAGTGTCGTGTCCATGGGACTGGCAAGAGATGCACTTTTGAACGAACTCTTTGCAATCTTGTTCAATTGTGGGCCAATAGAAACCCGCTCGTAGTATCTTGGCTCTGAGCATTCTTTTACCTGAGTGAGAGCCACAGATGTCATGATGTAGTTCCTGCATAACGTACTTAGCTTCTTCGTTGGACAAACACTTCAACAGGGAGTTGGTTGACTACACTTGAAATGAATGTAGTTGCGAGGTACAAAGTTCGCTCTGAGAATCCAATCACTATTGGCCCAACTGAAACTTATGGGACCCTCGGTCGATGTTGTGAGCCAAGGAGAAGGAAGATGTTACGTTGGTTACCGGTGTTGTATGTATGCTTCATTTCTTGCACGAGTAAGGACGCTTTGAATGCCACATGTCCCCTGGGTGAACCACTGCAATGTAAACCAAAGATGAAAGGGGAAGATGAATGAGCGCAACTTTATGCAAGCTCAGAGGAGGAAATTTTTAAATCACGGGTTTTCTTGGCAGCAAAGATCATGTACTGCACACCGTTGTAGGAATTACCCTAATGTTCCCCTCATGGTTATCCATTGTTGTGTGTGTGTCAAAAAAAAAACAAAAAAAAAAAACAAAAAAACAAAAAGAAACAAGCAAAAATAAAAAGGAAAAAGAAAAAAACCATTTGGGTATCATGTGAGAGGGTCGCCAACACCTGCATCTCTTGCCACATTGCAGATCTTCTAAGGAAGGAACCTTTACTGAAATGCTCGGGGCAGTGTTGTCTGCTTCAAAGAAAGACCCAAGATCATGGACTATTAGTGAAAGATTCCCTTAGCCAATGAGTCAGATAAGGTTAAGACAATCAAGTTACGATTCAAGTTAATTTCCCTTAACCCAAATTATGAAAAGCAATTTCACAAATTTGAACAGCGTGTGAAAGCAGTAATGGAAAACTGAAGAAGGAATGTTAGCATCAAGCTAAAATGGAGACATCAAGAATTGATAATTCAAATGAAAGAACGTGTTGTTGAACAAGGGCGAATTGAAAGTGAAGCCTCTCATAACTAGCTTCTCTTGCCAATGAAGTCAGTAAATACGTCCCTAAGCTTTCAGCTGATGCTGAGTTTGTAGTGTCGATACTTAACCTGCTTAAGGGGATTGAAACTTTCCTCAATTGCTGCAAGAAACTGATTGGAGAAATGAAGAAGGTGATGGCTAAGGCCCGAGTTAGTTGACCAAGATTTACTAACTTGCATTTTGTGAACTTCTGAATGATGGGCCACCCTATTAACTCTGTTTCGTGTTAATATCCAAATTATACCAAGGCAATCTTTTCATGGCTTTATAATTTCTGACTAGAGAATTTTGAACTACATTGTATTTTCTTTTTCTTTTCATTTTTTATTTTCTTTTTCTTAATTTGTTTCATCCAAAAAAAAAAAGTAAAAATACGGCTAAACATCCAAGATACCCTAAAGGACTCGAACCAGTCTCCCAATCTTGGAGAAGTTCAAGAAAGGATGGAAGTCGGTGTCCAACAACTGAATGAGCAAATGAGCCGAATCCTAAAGGTCCTAAATGCCTTACAAAGCCCCAAAGATTCGTGTGCACCACAACCACAACATAAAGTTCTAGAGGCCCAAAATTTCCCTTCATATGGCCTCTCCCCATATTACACTTCACCCTTGGGACTAGAACTGGGGCGAGTGTACACTCAAAAGGCTTAGAGTAATGCAGTTGAAGGGGGAAACAAACTTAGGGCAACCACTTTCATGGTCCCTACAAAAATGATTTAATCAAGTGTTCTGAGCAAGACAATGACAAGGCAATCAGAGTTGAAATCTTCTTTCCATGTTTGTACACCAATGGATGTTGAGGTTGACAAGGGTAAATGTGAAATGCTAGGGAAAAGAGTGACAGCCATAGAAGGTGAATGAAGCGCTGAGTTTGATAATGATATTGGAAGGTGAATGAAGCGCTGAGTTTGTAAAATGTTGAAATCTTTTGTTCTTAACGCGTTATTAATTACTAGGGGAGGCTAGGGATAGCAAGCCAGTAATTAGTAATAGGCTCTTTTTGCCGAGGGATCGGGTTAAGGGTAGACTAAGAAAGTTTGCATGACAATTAGATAACAAAGCAAATTAAATAAGAGGAGTAGATAAGAGAGAACGGATAAGATGAAATTGAAAACCCCCAACAACTCCATTCATCCATGGTCTTTTTCTCGTCAATCAAATCAATCGCATTTGCATGTTTATTTTGTGTTTTTTCATTCCCACCAATTAATTTTCTTTACAAGTCTTACAATTTCAATTTGCACGAACGATAAGGCCTTCGAGTCTCTTGGGAAGAACAATATTGGGTTTTACCAATTATATTACGTGAAACGATCTAGTACACTTGCCAGAGAGTCAACACTAGCTCAAAATCATCTCTTGACTCAAAAGCTAGAAAACTTGACAAAGATCCTCTCACAACTTCCAAAGGAGATTCACAATGTCTCCCAAATGTAGCAGTTGTGTGATTTCTGTGGTGGTGACCATATCAATGGTTAATGTTCCGTACCAGAGGATATGCAGCAGGAAGCTAATTACATGGGAAATCAGTACCAGTATAGGAAGGGAAACTTCAACCAAGGCAACTCTAGCAAAGGTTGGAAGAACCATCCTAGTATTGGTCAGACACAGAATAACCCATCAGGACAAATAGGAGGCTTCAGGCAGCAACAACCTTCACCCATGTGGCAGCAGGTTAATTATCTGACAAAGTTTGTCAAAGACCTAAATGATAGATTTGACAAATTCTTGAAGGTTTATGAGTCTCAACATGCAGGTAACCAAGCCAGCTGCAGATCTTTGGAGATGCAACTTGGTCAATTGTCAAAAAGGGTTGAGACCACAAAAAAGAATCAACTCAGGGTTAATACTGATGTTAATCCTAAGGAGGAGTGTCATGTTGTTGTAACAGGGGAGAAAAGAAAACTAGAGGAGGAAGTTATTGAGATAGAAAGTAGTGAGGAGGAGGATGAAGAGATGAGTGAGAATGATGAGTGGTGGGTGTCGCGGCCCATACAAATTTGATTGCAATTCAGAAATGCAGTATAATGCTAGGGAGTGACTCCTAGGTCGTCTCTCAAGGACCAACTGTGGTTCAGAATCAGGTCTAACACAGTGGGGGGGTTTTGAAATGTTGTTTGTAGATGCGGAAAAATTAAAATGAAATCAAAACAGTAAAAATGAAAATTCACGCTGGAACTAGGCAGCTCTGACCTTTGCTCAATGTTTTAACCATAACTTTTTCTACAGAGCTCTAAATGAGATGAGGTTTTTTTTCCTGGTAGACTCAATTATCTTTCATTTGATATATAAAACGTAGCATTTGGAGCTCTGGTCTGGTTGCAGTTATTTTTTTAAAATCGAGTCCAGAGAGTGAAAATGCTAAACCCAATACTAGAGCAAACAAATATCTAAGCACAGTTAAAACTATTAAAATGCAACACTCAATTAAAAAGATGAGAAGTAATTAAACATGTAATGTAAAATAGTCCAAGACAAAAGACATTAGAAAGCATAAACTTTTTCTACCATTTCATGTGACCAATTGCTTTTACCAAAGGAAATTGAAATTGCAAATGGCCTAGAACCCACTTGGCCGAGAGTCTATGCTGCACCAATTGCTATCAAATTAAATGTGCTTCCACCGTTTCGTGTGTTGTTACTTGAATCAAAGTTTTCCTAACTGTATGATGACAAGTCGTGAAGCTGTGTGCTTCCCATTAATCACGCTTTTCCAAATAAAAGAAAACATATGTCCTTCTAACATTTATCCACAATCCAAGACAGCAAACATGGTTCCCATCAAAGCTCCCTAGAAAACAACGTTCCAGGCCAAGAAGAAGTAAAGAGTAAGTGGCGGCTGGTAGGAATCTCCAAAATGCTCCAACAGAATGTGCTATATTTCTAAGTGTCACGGCTACATTGTGATGTTCGTGCCCTATTCCCTAGGACGTCCATGGGCCAGCTTCCTTTTTTTTTTTTTTTTTTCAATTGACAATCCATATCCATGAGTGCATCCTTTGCTGGACCTGAGCGTTTTTTTACTATTTTGCTGCACGTGATTTATTGGTTGCAGCTGCCATCCATATTTCCAAGCACACACCTCAATTTTAATACCTTTGCTTTCCAAAAGAACATTGTTACCGTGTGCTGTCACGTGTTGGACTTGAATTGATCACTCATGGGCTGCACCTCTTCTTTAATGAACGGCCCAAGCTACTGGATCAAGACCTTTGCTGCTTGCTGGAGCTCTTCTAATGTGGCAGCTCAAGGACGTGGCAGCAGCAACATGTAAGTGCCTTTGATGGAGAAATTTATCAACGCTGCTATGGGAGGAACGTGTTGAACGCAAAAGGCTGGACCAACTGGCTGCCACTACATTTTCACCAACCACACACCTCAAGCCCACGGGCCTTACAGCAGCTTCTTCTTCTTTTTATAGGAGGACGTGATCTTTTAGCTTTCATCAAGTATTGCAGCCCATTATACTTTAATCACAAATGCATATGTACAAACTGTGATACACTTTATGCAAAGCTTTGGGCCCAATTGTCATTTCTTTTCAGCCCAAAATAATTTAACCCGTGCTCCATATTTATGTTGCAATGAAATCAGAGAGTAAGGCAAATAAATTGCAAGTGACAGATAACCGCATCACATTTAACCACCATATGTCCCAAATTATATTTTCAAAATTTTCCTGAAAATAATAATGCAAATAATTAGCTCAGATAATTCAAATTAATTAAAATTAGAATTTCCGGTCAAATTAAGCATTATTAGTGAAAATGGGAAAATACCGAACATTTAAGCACAATTCCCTGATTAAATCTAGTACAATAAACTAAGTAAAGTCAAGAAAATATTGACTCATCAATGAGATTGGTGAAGAGGGAGAAGAGGGGTTCGAAAAAAAATAAGAGAAGAAGAGATGACCATAATGGGCAGATTAGAGAAATATTTAATTAGGTGACTACTGTTCCTTTAAATGAAAATCATCTTCAAATTCCTATTTACTCTAAGAAAATTAGGTATTATCTTGGAGAGGTGATACATTTATATACATATGAGGAAGAACAGGAAGTGCTTGTGCAACCAAGAAAGAAACACCATCCACCTAAAATGAAGGATCCAGGGTGCGTGACTCTTCCATGCGTGATAAATGATGTGGATATGGGAAGAGCTATGATAGACTCTGGATCTAGCATTAATATGATGCCCTTGAGTTATCTAAATAAAATTAAAGGGAACCACCTGATATTTCTCTAACAGTTGTAGATGGTTCTATTAAGAAGCCAGCTGGCAGGATGGAGGATGCAATTGTTCGTATTGAGCAATTGGAGTTCTTGGTTGATTTTGTTATTGTGGATATGGAGAATGAGGGAAGAATTCCATTAATTTTGGGAAGACCTTTTATGAGGACTTCTAAAATGATGATATGTATCCATTACGGGAGAATGACGTTAAGAGACCAAGACTAGGTGTTAATATATGGTGGCTCTAAAGAAGACAGAATGAGAAGAAGAAAGAGAGCCAGATATAAGAGAGAAGCTGCATCTGAGGATATCACATCAGGTACTGAAACTAACAGTTGTAATGTTTTATAGGTACCTACAGAGGAAGAGGTTGACAAAGGAGGAACAATCCACTCAAAAGAGACATCACATCCACGAGGTTCACAGGTGAGATTCAAGAATAAAAGGTGGATTGTGAACAAGATTAAAGAAGATGGAGTAATGAAGATTAGGAGACCATATTCCAAAGCCATCAGAAGAGTGGATAGAAAGGAGTTGATGAGTTGGGTAGATGAAAATCCCAACAGGGATAGGAAGACATGATGATATTTCATTCAATCCCATCTATTGTAAAACATTTGTAGTTTTAGGTTTATTTTATTTTGAACTTGTAATTTTTTGGATTTTTAAAACTTTTGGGTAGCATCTACTGAGGGATGCTAAAATTTTATGTATCTACTGAAGGATACAGGTAAGCACATCTACTGATGGGTGTTGGAAGGATAAGCACTTACTGATGAGTGCTAGACAGGTTTGGGTCAGGCTCGTGACGTTAAACAAGCGCTACCTGGGAGGGACCCTAATTGATTATATCTGTTTTTTTTTCTACTCTATGTTAAGTGCATTACATGTTTGAATGTTGCATTTGAGAAGGGAAAGGCATGTGATTGAAAAATTGAAGGTTGAAATCAAGTGCTAAAGGGTTAGATTGCTCAAAAGCAAGCAAAGAAGAGGAAGAGGAAATTACCGCAAACCGCTGAGCGGTTGCGGAGTAAAAGGGTTTCGACTTTGTTAAAAGCTGAGCGGTTTTGAAGTTTTTCACTTTCAAACCTCTTCTTTGCAAGTCGCCTGAGCGGTCTCCCTAAGCCCTAACACTCCTCTTTCACTTTCAAAGAGTTTTTAGAGAGAATTCCATCATTGTTTTGTCAAAGTTTAGGGTTTTTGGTTGAGGGTTGTGCATTGTAGAGGGCATTCATGATCAATTAAGATTTTAGCAAGCATTCAAAAGTCTCCACTCAAGTAAGTGTGAAATTTCAATTTCTAGGGTTTCTATTTGGAATTTGTGAAGAACATGCTTAAGAACATGATAAATTAGGGTTTTTGATTTCTATGCATGATTTGATGAAATAGAAACTGTTTGAACCGATTGAATTACATGAAATTGATCTGGAATGGTAAAATAGGTGTTAAAGTGGAGATTAGGATCTTTGAAAAAGGGTTTTTGAAAAACCCAGTTGAAAACCGTTGAGCAGTCTCCCTAACCACTGAGCGAAATTCAATAGTTTTGGGGTCTTTGATTTTTGGATGCTTGACACTGAGGGGCCCTGTTTTTCCCTCAGTACTGGACTACGTGTGTTCTGGAAATTCAATTGATGATGTACTAACCTATAACAATGAATTTCTGTGATGTTAGTGGATTTATTTGATGCAAGAATGTCATCCTCAAGGAGAGTGAAGAACCATGGGCAACAAGAGGAAGGAGCCACAAAGACCAAGGAGATTTTACTATCCTAGGTTCCTCTTTAAGAAGCATGATGGAGAGGAGGGCCATGTACATCCCTAACATAACTCCAGAGTTCGGACTGGAGATAGAGAGGCGAGGCTGGGAGAGATTGACCACATATCCTGCATCAGCTAGCATTGAGCTAGTGAAGGAATTTTATGCCAACGCCTTGACCAGAGGAGGAGTATCAGCAGGGAGGTATATGAGCTACGTGAGGGGGCAGATTATCAGATACGACCCCGACTGATGGAAGACCATCAAGGAACTATATTGGACCTCTTACTAGAGCCATGGCTAAGAAGATTCAAGAGGAAGAAGGATCACCTATCATTTTGCTTCTATGGAAGGTGACTTATACTAATCCTTCTTCTCTAAACTAAAACAATTACACTTTGTGTTGTAGGGCCTAAAATAAAGCTTGGAGCAGCTTGAGCAGCTTGAAACAATAAAAGCCCAAAGCCTCTCGGACAAGGCAGCAGCTGCAGCATGATTGGAACGCCTAGCCAAAACCCCAAAAGCAGCCCAGCTAATGTTTTTTCATGTGACTGGATGACGTGGCAGCAAGCATGGAACGTGCTACAGCAGCGTGGGAATTGCTAGAGGAAAACTGACGTATCTCTTCTGAATTTCATGTGAATTTAAGAGGCATTTTGATTTCAGAAAAGAGGCCCATCTTTTCCTATAAATAAGAGGGCCTCTCCTT
>NW_014544156.1:138893-142936 GCF_000741045.1 Vigna radiata var. radiata | reverse complement strand
TCTTCTGAATTTCATGTGAATTTAAGAGGCATTTTGATTTCAGAAAAGAGGCCCATCTTTTCCTATAAATAAGAGGGCCTCTCCTTTGTATGAGCACTTTTGAGCTTGCAATGTTATGCTGCAGAATTAATTTCCCAGCTTCTTGTGCTCTGAAGTCACCTTGTTCTTCTACTTCTTCTCCCTTTCTCAAGCTTCCTTCCATCTTAGGAAGGCCTTCTGAGCNGTGAGATCTCACCCATACACATCTCCTCCATTAAAACACATTGAACACTGCATCATCAATTCATTTTCCGCTGCACCCTCTGTGTCACTGGTTTCTTCCGGCTTGGAGTTCTCAATTGCGTGATTCAAGCTGGATTTGGTCTCCATCACCGACACCATCAACAACTTCCCAAGGACTGAGTGGCCAGGAGAGCAGTGTAGGTATGTTGCTCTTATAGGGGAGCACAGGGATTATGAGGACATCGAGAGGGTGATGAGTATCCCTGGGAGACACTTTCAGAGGAACCCTAATGGAGCGCCAGCCAACATCCTTAGGGTGGATTTGGCTCCCCTAACAAAGTACTGGATGACATTCATTCATGCCAATGTACAATCATGCTCCCATGTCTCCGATATCACGATGCATCGGATTCTCTTCATCTACTGCATGTTGAGGAAGATGGATGTTAACGTCGGCAAGGTTATCGCTGACGAGATTCAGAGCTACACTACTACTGTGAGTAGTAGGACACCACTAGGACATTCGTCCCTGATCACATACTTGTGCCAGCAGGCCGGAGTGGACACTGTAGTTCCACCCTATGAGAGGCTGAGGAGGGCTATTGATGCCTCCTAATATTGTCAGTTCTGTGGAGGTGATGAGCCAACCAGAGTAGTTCTTAGGAGACGTCCTAGGAGGGAAGCAACACAGCAGGAGGATGTATCTGCAGATGCACCGGTGCAGTATCCTGAGCCTTTCCAGATGAGGGACATGTACATGTCCTTGATGGAGGTGAGGATGGAGTCTCTCCATAGAGGGCAGGTGGCCACTGCTGAGATGATCATAGGACTTTATGACATGCCACCAGTGCACAAGTGGACTATGGATGATTTCCATAGTACGATGGCTTGGCCTCAGGAGCAGGCACAAGGCAGTGGGACTGGAACAACTGGAGCACTAGAGAGAGATGATGATGATGATGATTTTGAGGATGCTCAGGATGGGGATGAGTACGACTCAGGTGATTGTTAAGTCCCCGGCAAGTGTACCAGATCGTTATCAAGTAATATAAATGGTTAAGTCCAAGTATCGTTTCCCAAAGGACTCTTAGGCCTTACTTTTCATGTAAACTAATCGCGTAAGACTTGAGAAAAGAATTAAGTTGAGTTGTTAATGCAAAGAACAAAAGTAAACATGCAAATGCAGTGATTCAACTGGCTTAAAGAAACTATGGATGAATGGAGTTGTTGGGGTTTACAATTTCATCTTATCTACNCTGATCTTGTGTTTTCCATTGTGTGTTCATGTTCTTCTTTCATTTTAAACGGTGAATTACCTTTGCTTGAGTCATTTCCAGCTTCATTTTTCAATTCCAGTATTGTCTCGGTCATGTGCCTTTTATACAGTGCAGTTTTAATTTGTTTTTTGTTTTAGTATTCATATCAGCTGTTTTAATTTGGTTTTCTTGAGCTTGAAGTGTTGGATAAGCTGTATATATACCAATTAAGGCAGTGAGAACTTGATCTAGCCTGGTAATACAAGCTACAACACAAAANCCGTNACTCTGTTTTCAATTCTGCCAAATGCTGCTGCAGAATTTTTTGATTCTGGTTTGAAACTCAAAGCTGTTTTAACTGGTTTGAAATTGTTTCTGCTGTTTGAAACAAATTTGTTTGATGATATTGGAAGTGGCTAAAGGCATGGCAGACCATTAAAAGCAAGAAAATGCATCTAGCATAGCTTGGTTGCCTTAAAAACAAGAAGCCTTTGCTGTTTCAGTTTTCACTCTAGCTTTTCACCGTGCTATCATTCTTTGCTTGGTCCAATCTGAGTTTGGTCATGCTAAGCACTTTAATTCCAGCTTAGTTCAGTGCAGTTACACTTCTTTGAGTCATTTTTTTCTCATCCATACAACTTTGATTCTGCTGTTTATTGATTTCCATGTGCTGTTTGGATATTTTTGCTGCATAATTCACAANTATGGAGGTGATTTTTGGATTCTGTGTGTTTCTCTGCATTCTGACCATTTAGACAAGTTTATCTTGTGATTTGAAACTTGTACACACTATTACATTGGTCAATTAACCTACCATATGCAGAATTCATATTTCAGTTCCAATTTTTGTGTCAAAATCTCAACTAAACCCCTAATTTGTTGATTCTGAGTATGTTGGTGCTGTTTGATTGATTGTGCACTTATATTTGGTGAATTCAAATCTGTTTCTACTGTTCATATGGTATCTTTTGAGCCTAAACGAAAATACACCAGCCAAACCACCAATTTTTAATCATTTTTGGCAAGTGCACAAGTGAAATTCTGAACTGCACATTTCCTTGGTTATTCCATTGCTTGTACATGTTGCATNTGATGATATACATCTGTTTGAAGTGCCATTATCTCATATAAATCACTGCCACTCATTTTGACTAGTGCAACTCCATTTTCCAGCCATAGTTTACGTGCAGAGAGCAATATACCTTGCTGTTTCAACAATTCAGATTTTCATTTTTTTGCAAAATTGGATTGGCAAAAGCTGGGATTTCACTTCTAAATCATTTCCAATGTTCAATCAAGTCTAAAGCAAACAGAAAAAGCAATAAAATCCCTGCAATCCAGTTTTGGAAATCACAAAAAAAAAAAATCAGAAAACACCAAAATAACAGTTCTTTGTGGCATTTCAACAAACACCTTTGCATTTTCATCAAACAGTTACAGCACACTTGTTTCAATCACTGTTTTGAGTCTTTTATTGCTTTCTTAATCTGTTCTAGTGCCTTTGATAGGTTCCTTTTGAGTGCTTGCTATTATTACATCTCCATTCTCTTTTGTTTTCCATATTATTGGCCTCCAAACTGTCACATATTCTTCAAATTGAATTGGAATTCTGGTGCAGTTTTCTAACCTCTGTTTGGTGCGTTTGAAATGGATTTTGAGGTGCTATGGTAATCTTTGAGAGGTATCCAGTAGCAGAATTCTTCATCTAAGGTGGTAGCATTTTAGGAAGTGAAAAGGGGGCTGAAGTGGGAACCAATAAGGTGCTTTTGATCAGCTGCAACTCTGCTGTCCAGCAGCTGAAAATACACCAGAAAAGTGGAAAAAGGCAATCTGTTTTGAGTGGAATTCTGCAGCAGCAACAGTTTGCAATTTACATTAGTTTTAGGCATTATTTTAAGCTTATGTACATCACATATCACGGAACCTTTACTGTTTTAAGTTGAATTTTCGTTTCTTTGATTAAGTGACTTGGAAAAATGCTCTTAAAGCAATTCCAAGATCACATTTGAACATTGTAATAGTGCCAATTCGTTTTCTTAGTGTGGAAGTGTGTCAAGGGACTCCAAGTGTCACTTGCACTTTCACTTAGGGCCGTCTAGCATTTACATTTTTGCACCTTTATTGCTTTCTTTAATTTCTTGCTTATTTCTTTTGCTTGTAAGTCTCCGTGGTATATAGGATTGCATAGCATATAGATAAACCTTCTTTTGGTTTTTTAGTAGCATTTCATTAGCATTTAAAAACCTTTTGAAAGATTTCTATTTNGAAACTAAGGTAAAAGGAAATCTAAGGAAACTCTGGCTAGGAAAGAACTTGGTTTCTAAGCTTGTCCACTTGTGACTCACCTCTTCTTCCTGGGAGCTACTTGGAACATTTTTACCTTTAGAATCTTTGTAGAATTTTTTCACCAAAAACAAAGAAAGCTTGTGAAAATCTTTTCACTCATTACTTGTCAACTTTTGAAAACTTTGTGAAAACTCTTTTCCATTTGACAAGGATGAGTCAATCTAGTGTGCAAGGAAGTTTGAAACCCAATAGTGAGAGTTCACTAAGAGAGGAGTTTGA
>NW_014544156.1:133088-135303 GCF_000741045.1 Vigna radiata var. radiata | reverse complement strand
GAACCTCCTCCAAGGTGTGTGGAATAGCTCTAGATGTTTCTCTCTGCCAAAAGAATATGTTTTGATAAGCATTGGGGCTATATATAAGCCCAAAAATATAACAGAATGACAGAATCTAGCTAATAAAACAGACAACCGCCCAGGCGCATAAGTTCACTGCTCAGCGGTTTCCCTCTAGCGATTTGGACCGCTCAACGGTCAGGTTTGCCGCTGAGCGGTTTCCCGCTAATCGCTCTGGACGCTCAGCGGTCCATTCTGGCGCTCAGCAGCTCACTTGATCTTTCTTTTCTTCCTTTTTCTTCCTCTTTCACGGGTCTAAGTCCACCTTACTTCACTTCCATATTCAATTCACCTTAAAACCTTGCAAAATAATGTAAAAACAAGCATAATATCTCCAAAAAAAACTTTTAACTCTCTCAAGACTCAACTAAGTGTTTTACTTAATTTTAAGCTCATTCTAAGCCATAAAAGGTGTGTTTTGATATCAATTTTAAGTATGAAAATAACGGTTTTTAGACCGTTATCAATGATGACTTGCATTGAGGCATCTACTAATGGATGCCAGCACTTAGACAGGGATTTTTTTTTCTTTTGTACTTTTGATTTTTAGACTAGGAGAAGTTTATATTTGTGTCTATGCTTGGCTTGTACACTAATTCTGATGGTGGTTTGATATTATATTGCATGATGAGTTATTCAATGATGATGATTGAATGTGGTTGATGATTTAGAATGTGTGCATGTTGATATCCACGTGAATAGTTCATTAACAATGTGAACAGATGTTTAGTGGTTTATGACTGTGATTGTGATGCTAAGCAGGATGCATGAATGATGTGTGAGAAGGCATGTTGTGTGAGGTATTGAGCTTCAGAGTTTTCACTGATATATGTACTGTTCACAGGAAAGCATGAATGATATTGCCCTGAGTCTTGATAATTGATTGAATTGCTTGTTGATGTTATATGATCAAGGCCATGTTTGGAAACCCTTACTTAGCCAAATTTTTGCCCAAAGTGCTTAAATATTATACCCTTTTTGAACCTTGGCCTTAAACAGTATGAAAACCCTTATTTTGAAATTATTTACCTTGAGTTGGGTTGAGAATAATTGTATGTGTTGAAAAGGTTCAAGTTTGGGGTTGTATGGGAAAATTGAAAGGCAAAAGAAAAGCATTGAGCTCAAAAGGTTGAAAAAGAAAAATGCATGAAAGGAAAAGAAGTAAAGAAAAAGCAGGAAAGATGAGCTCAACGTAAAAATAAAAGAAAAGGGAAGAATGAGCTTTCACCTTACTTCACTTCCATCTTCAATTCACCTTAAAACCTTGCAAAACAATGTAAAAACAAGCATAATATCTCTAAAATCAACTTTTGACTCTCTTAAGACTCAACGAAGTGTTTTACTTGATTTTAAGCTCATTCTAAGCCATAAAGGGTGTGTTTTGATATCAATTTTAAGTATGAAAATAACGGTTTTTAGACCGTTATCACAACCCCAAACTTAGAACTTTGCTTGTCCTCAAGCAAAAAAGACAAAACTTAGCTTTCCACTTATTCAAATAATTCAACACTTTTCAAAATTCCTTTTTCTCCCAACAAGTTATTATATAATTCAGATTTCAGTGGAATCCTCTTAGGTCCCTGGCAAGTGTACCAGATCGTTATCAAGTAATATAAACGGGTAAGTCCGAGTATCATTTTCCCAAAGGACTCTTAGGCCTTAACTTTCATGTAACCTAATCGCGTAAGACTTGAGAAGAGAATAAATTTCGTGGTTATATGCAAAGAACAAAAATAAACATACAATGCAGTTGATTCAATTGGTTTTGAGAAACTATGGATGAATGGTGTTGTTGGGGTTTACAATTTCATCTTATCCACTCTCATATATTTACTCTTCTTATTTATTTCACTTATTTATCTAATTGCCATGCACACTTTCTTATTTACCCTTAACCCAATCCCTTGGTGAAAAGAGCCTATTATTAATTACCGGCTTGCTATCCCTAGCCTCCCCTAGTAACCAATAATACAATGCGATCGGAAGCAACTTCAATTGACAGTCCTACCCTTATCCCTAGGTGATATTGGCATAATCAAGGAATTTCCCACCAGTTCATGACATTACTCTATGTCCCCATATCGATAAAGACAAACATCTTTTACTGAATGAGTTAAACAATAAAAGCATTGAGCACATATGAGAACCCAACAAT
>NW_014544156.1:128281-132748 GCF_000741045.1 Vigna radiata var. radiata | reverse complement strand
GAATGGAGCCTAAGCATCCAAGGAACCTCCTCCAAGGTGTGGAATAGCTCTGGACGTTTCTCTCTGCCAAAAGAATCCCTTTCTAATTCACACTGGGGCTATATATAAGCCCAAAAGGATAAGAGATAGATTATAGAAAGATTTACAGAAAGATTTACATCACTCAACGGTTTGCCTCTAGCCGCTTGGACCGCTCAGCGGTCAGTTTTGCCGCTGAGCGGTTTCCCTCTAATCGCTCTGAGCGCTCAACGGACCATTCTGGCGCTCAACTGCTTGCTTGACCCTTCTTTTCATCATTTTTCTCCTTCTTTCATGGGTCTAAGTCCACCTTACTTCACTTCCATCTTTAATTCATCTAAGAACCCTGCAAAACAATGCAAAACAAGCATAATATCTCTAAAACCAACTTTTGACTCTCAAGAGACTCAACTAAGTGTTTTACTTGATTTAAAGCTCATTCTAAGCCACAAAGGGTGTGTTTTACTATTAATTTTAAGCATGAAAATAATAGTTTTTTGACCGTTATCACAAGCCCAAACTTAGAACTTTGCTTGTCCTCAAGCAAACAAGACAAAACTTGACTTTTCCACTTCTTCATCAAATAATTCATACTTTTCAAAACTCCTTTTTCCTCATTTCAAGTTATTATATAATTCAAATTTTAGTGGAATCCTACAAAGATGCATACATGCTTTCAATCCAGCTTAATTCACATATTCAATCTTTTTCCAACAGATGTTTCATTCATGAATGATTAATCAACTAAACATAGATGTAAATATGGATTTAACAATTCTCACCAAGCAAGTGTTTCACTCAATCTCTCAAGTGTTTAAGGAGGTCACTCTACTTTCTACTGTTCACATGTCACATAAAACAATATTGCCATTCATCTAAAACAATCAAAATCTTCACATGCGTATGTCATCACAAGGACTTTTTCCAAGGCTTGTATTGTGGCTTGTTGACTCATTGGCAAGCGTACCAGATCGTTCAAGTAATATAATCGGTAAAGCCCGATATCGTTCTTCCCAAGAGACTCGAAAGGCCTTATCATTCGTGTGAATTAAAATCGTCAGACTTGTAGAAAAAGATTAAGTGTTGTGGATGCAAACACAAAAAATAAACATGCAATGTGGTTGATTCAATTGACGAAAAAGACTATGGATGAATGGAGTTGTTGGGGGTTGACAATTTCATCTTATTCGCTCCCTCTTATCTACTCCTCTTGTTTAATGTGCTTGATTATCTAATTGTTATGCAAACTTTCTTGGCCTACCCTTAACCCGATCCCTCGGCGAGAAGAGCCTATTACTAATTACCGGCTTGTTATCCCTAGCCTCCCTATCCCTAGGTGGTATTTCATTAATCAAGGAATTTCTCACCAGTTCATGATAGTACTGTACTTTCCCGTATTAATAGAGCAAACAACAGTTATCGAATGAGTTAAACGATAAAAGCTTTAATTGCAGATGAGAACCCAACAATTGATAATCAAAGCATATGAAGAATCATATAAATAAACAAGATTTTCAATAAAAGAGAGTTTCAAAAGATTACATTGTTTCCCCCAACAAAAAAAGGGTTTATGTTGAAAGGCTTTTATGTCGCGCTAAAATTCAACAAAATCCTGTCCCCCTAATGTAGTATAGGGCTGACCAGGAGTCAATCCAAAGACTCAGCAGATTTAAGATTAAAGTGTGGAGTTAGATCTTGTTATTTTTTTTATTAACTATCTACTAATGCAGGTGGGGACATTTAAAATGAATAAAACTGAAATTAAAAAGAAAAGAAAAATAAGAAATCAAATCTGTTTAAAAAGTATATAAGGCAAGAACAAGTAAGGAGATAAAACCTAAACTAAAGTAAGGAAATGATATAAAATCTAACTAAGCATACAAGTCAAATAGTACCTAAATTCTAAAACTGGAACAATCAAAAACATGTATTCGCAGATGTAAAAATTAAGAAGCAAATGCAAACTAACATGAAAAATATGAGATGTAACAATGACAGAATGAATCTAATCTGAACAGTGAAGGAACAATGTTATGACTTGAAAAATTAAAGTGGAATGAATCATGATTGAAGGACCTAAAATCTCAGCATTCACACATTCTCAATCATCATTCACAATTAATCATCAATAGTAAACAACTCATCATGCAATAAATTGGAACCATTATCCAAATAAGTGTACAAACCAAGCATAGACTCAAACATAAATTCAACCTATACTACTAATTCAAAGTACAAAGAAAAAGAAAAAGAAAAACCCTTGTCAATGCTGGCATCCATTAGTAGACGCCATCAACGAAGATCCTCATCAGAATCATCATCATCCTCATCCTCCTGGGCATCCTCAAAATCTTCATCATCCTCCTGGTCATCATCCTGTCCTTGAGGCCAAGCCATCACACTACGGAACTCATCCATAGTCCACCTGTGCACTGGTGGTTGATCATAAAGTCCTATGATCATCTCGGCAGTGGCCTCCTGCCCTCTGCAAAGGGACTCCATCCTCGCCTCCATCATAGACATGTACATCTCTCTCATCTAGAAAGGCTCTGGCTGCTGTGCTGGTGCATCTACAGGCTCATCCTCCTGCTGCGCTGCTGCCCTCCTAGGACGTCTCCTAGGGACTACTCTAGCTAGCTCGTCACCTCTACAATACTGATGAAAATAGGAGGCATTAATAGCACTCCTCGGCCTCTCGAAGGGTGGAACTGAAGTGTACACTCCTGCCTGCTGGCACAAATATGTGATTAGGGACGGATGTCCCAATGGCATCCTGCTGCTCACAGTGTTGGCACAGCTCATAATCTCATTGGTAATGATCTTACCCACATTCACGTCCATCTGCCTCAACATACAGTAGATAACCAAGATCCGATGCAAAGTAATGTCGGAAACATGAGAGCATGGCTGGATGTTGGCATGTGTAAATGCCATCCAGTATTTGGCTAGGGGAGTTAAATTTGCCCTAAGGATGTTCACCGGTGCTCCGTTCGGGTTTCTCTGAAAATTCCTCCCAAGGATGCTCATCACTCGCTCAATCTCCTCATAATCCTTGGCCTCCCCCAGTATAGCAGCATACCTGCACTGCTCACCTGGCTACTCAGTCCTTAGAAAAGCGTTGATGGTGTCAGGATCATAGCTGATCAAGTGTCCACGTACATAGCTCATGTACCTCCCTGTAGACACTCCTCCTCTTGGCAAAGCATTGGCATAAAACTCCTTCACCAACTCAATACTGGCTGGTGCTGGATAAGTCGTCAGTCTTTCCCAACCTCGCCTTTCAATCTCCAAACCACACTCTAGAGCCAAGTCAGGGATGTACATAGCTTTTCTTTCCATCAACAATCGCCTCTCTTGGACTATAGCAAAATGTTCTTCATGCTTCCTTGAAAGGAACCTTGAAGAATAGTATCTTCTAGGTCTCTCTGGTTCCTTCCTTTTGTTGCCCATTGTCTTAACTCTTTTTGAGGTAGACATTCCTACATAAATCAATTTCATCCAACAAAATTCACAGAAACATCATTAGAGGTTAGTGCATCATCAGATCATACAATTATTTAAGGAAAAACAGGGCTCCTCAATACACAACCATTCAAAAATTTCAACATTTAGGCAAAACAGCTGCAGACCGCTCAGCGTCAAAAAAGACCGCCCAGGCGGTTTGCCTCAAGCCGCGCCACCGCTCGACACCAAAACATACCGCTCAGCGATGGAAGCTAGGGTTTTTCAAAATCTTTGCCTATTTGTTCCTAATCTCCACTCTTTTGCTAAAATCATCAATCCATACAAAAATAATGCAATTCAATCGGTTCAAACAGTTCATATTCTATCAATTCATGCATAGAAATCAAAAGCCCTAATCTATCATATTCCTAAACATGTTCTTCAACAAATCCCAAATTAGAAATCCCAAATTAGAAACCCCAAATAATGAATTTGCATACTTACTTGAGAGAAGATTATGAATGCTTGCAGAAAAATTTCTTAATTGATGATGTATGTCCTCTCCAATGCAAATCCCTCAACCAAAAACCCCAAACTTTGACAAAGTAATGGTGGAAAATTGAATTTTTGGTGAGTGGGTGAATGAGAAAGTGAGGAAATCCCTTTAAAATGCTCTTGAAAGTGAAAGAAGAGTGTTAGGGCTTAGGGAGACCGCTTGATAGAGTACGTTCCAGCCATGGGAGATATTGAAGCAGCCGAATGGGTGATGAATCCATGAGCAGAGGTGAAGTATGCTCACTAAATGCAACTAGCAGCGGAAGAAACATGGTTCAGTGGATTTAGTGGTTGATTTAGGTGGAGGAAGAGCTTTCGGTGGATGTGATATCTAGCTCAGACAGCCTTCCATCCCTGGAAGGAAGCTAGAGGAGAGAAAGGGGAAGCTCACGGTGGAGTGACTTTCGGTGCAGAGAAAATAGCTGGAAATGCATCAGCAGAAACTCTCAT
>NW_014544156.1:123473-127371 GCF_000741045.1 Vigna radiata var. radiata | reverse complement strand
GCAATTGGTTTAAAAGAGAAGTTATCATGCAACAACTTAAAGATAATTGAAGAAGAATTAAAGGATTGGAAACCTTCCCTTTTAAGATTGGGTTCCATGGTTGGAGTCAAAGTTGCTATCAGTAGCACTTCCTCCTTTTCTTTCTTTTCCCTTTCTTGTCTTTCTCTCCTTTCCTTTTCCTCTTCTACTCTCTCTCTCTCTTTCTCTTATCTCTTCTTCTTTTCTTCTATCTTCTTCTCTACTTCTCTCTTCTTTTTCTCTTCTCTCTTTTTCTTCTCTTTCTCTCTTTTTTTCTTTTCTTTCTTCCTCTTCTTTTCTCTCAATCTCTCTTTCTCTCTTCTTATCCATGAGCTCCTTAAGTCTGGCTCCAAACTCAATTTCTCTACGAAGAAAACCATGGTCTTTTAAACTCTCAAGAAATATTTTTCCCTTTTGAATACTATCTCTCATTAGTTTTTGGGTTCTTTTAATGGTTGGAGGTACAAACTTCCTTCTTTCTTTCTGCTCACCCTCATTTTGATTTTTCATGTATTGGGCAAACAAGTCCCTAAGCTCACTCATTTCTATTCCTTTCTTACATCTCATTCCTTTCTCATTCATCTTTTAATTTCAAAAGTGGATTCTTAGTTTGAAAAGGTTTAAGATTTTGCCAAGAGACAATTCCCAGGTAAGAGAGGTGAGCCAAAGGCCACTTAAATACCAAGTCTTACCTAGCCAGAATGTCTAAAGCTACTTACTTAACCATTTTCAAAGTAAGATTCACCATTGAATTTAAAAAAAAATGGACTCAAACAAACAAAAAGAAAGTTAAAAACACCTAGACTTCTAATTTTCGGACTTCTAAGTATCACACCTAAACGGGAATCACGAAATAAAACACACAAGAAAAGTTTTGCCAAGAGTTGAAAGAGCACCAAGGACTCTTCCAAGACAACTTGGACTTTGAATGGCCTTTTACAATTTAAAGAAATCTAACACAGAAAACCTAACCAAAATGAACAAAACAATTACAAAAGAAAGCTAACAATTGCTACTGTCACGTTCTGATTTCATTTAAATCCAATTGTTNGACAGCTTTGGACAACTTTGGAATCGCCTAGCTTTTGGATTCCACTCTTCCTTTCTCGGTTTGACTGTAATTGTTGTGGAAGATGGATCCAATTTGCTTCTCAAATTGCAATCTGCTGTTCAAGNCTTTTCAATTCTAATCAAACCAAATTTTAACTATACTTGACAAGATTGCATTACTTTCAATTTGTCCATAACAATCTGCACAAAAGAATAACACAACAATTTCAGCAAGGATGGCAGAATTATTATTAAATCAGCAAAATAGTAAGTGAATTCAATGGCCTTAAATTCTCTGCAAAACCGATGTAATGCAGCTTGTGGTTTAAACNACTTTGGTCAAACAGTCACTGATTCTTGGACAATGTTGATAATCAAAGATGGTGTTCATCCAGTTTCAACTGCGGCAGGTGAGCATTGATTCAACAGTCACAACTTGCTACCCCTTGGTCAAGCCAAATTCTAATTCTGCACACAAAAGAATCAATAAAACAAATTGTTAACCAATAAACTGAAATCAGTGCAGGTGATTTGTTTCCAAAAGCTGATTAGGATTTTACAAATCTGGCAAACAAATCAAAAGAAAAGGCTTTGGACATTGCAGCTCTGGATTCTCAATAAAGAAAGGACTGTTAATATGCAGTAAATTCAAAACTCTCAGCTGCAGGGTGTTTGTGCCTTTTGTAGTTCAATGTTCATCTCAAGGAAATGAATCTGGAGTGATTCACACTAATCTCATAGCTGCTGGTGTAAAGACTTATGCTATGACAGCAAACAAAAATTGCAGTCCAAGATAAGGAACCCTGCTGCTCCGACATTAGCTTCCAAACTTGAGTTTTCCACTTACTCTCCACTTCCTAAGAGGCTACCAGTGATGTAGTACCACCTGAGATGATTCTGCACCCAACAAAGAGCTCAAAGGAACCACCATCAATCAATTTCAAGAACAGGAAAGCAACTCTGCTGCTGCCAGAAATTTCGCAGACCAGAATGCACAACTGGATTTTTATCAAACAGCTTATGTGCAAAATTTTCAAACAATAAAAATCTATCAATTAAACGGTTTGCAAAGAAGGGTGGCACTCAAAATGATCTTAGGATAGGCTCTAGAGTGGATTTAGCAAGCAATAAACTCATATAAGTTGCAGAAACACTCAATTCGAACTCATTTGTAAAATAGGCAAAAGTGTTTGATGTAATGCCTAAGAGAAATCTGTGATGCACCAGTTTTGGCACTTAACTTGGCACGGTTCAAACAGCTTTTTGTTTTCTCTACAGTCCTTTTTTTTTATTTTGAGAGATACACTTCTTTTTAACAATTGAACCAAGCTTTTGCTACCAATTTAAGATATAATTCGGTGCTTTCATCTCATGAAACAATCAAAACCAGAATTCTGCAACTTATTTGAAGAAAAAAGTGTTGAAAATTGGTGGTTGGATTGGCAAATTTGCACAGATCAATTTAGACACTCAAAATTATGATTGGAGCAACTTTATTTCTCCAATTATGACTTGTTTCAACAGCCAGCAGAGGCTAAAAACATGTAAATCGAAATTTGGCTATATCAGTTGCTCTTAATCACCAAAAACAGGTCAAATTACCAACCAAATCTCAACAAAGGAGTCAAATGTTTTTGGATCACTAATATGACGATTTGAGCAAATTTATTTTGCCAAATATGACAGATGCAAATGGCCAGCAAAGGCTAAAAATTGTCAGATCAAAATTTCACTATATAAGTTGCTCATATCACTCAAAAGTTGATCCAATACACTAGCCAAAATGCAGCATAATATTCAAACTGCTATGAAACAAATTTTGGTGACTCTAAACAGCAAAACAGATTTAAACAAGACTCTAGAAATGACTTTAAGAATGTTCAGCAATGAATTCTATACTGAAACAGATTTAAAACCAAAAGGACTCAAGCAAAGATTGGTGCAGTTTGGTCAAGCTGCTGAAACATTGAATTCTAGATTCTGTAAAATGATGCCACCAGATTAATTGTCTTGGACAATTTACTGTTCATATGGTATGCACACATTATTTTTACAGCAGCGTAATCACATTCCAGATTCAACTTCACATAGTGCAGTTTTAAAAGACATCAAATCAGATTCAAGGCAGTTTTTAATAACTGGTACTACACTGAATTGTAGTTCAAGATGCACTGAGCTCTTTCATCATTCCTCTTGTGATGTTCATCTTTTGAAAAACCAATCCAGCTATACAGATTTACCCAAGCACAGAATAACACCGGAATTTTACAAAATTTTAAACCACATGAACATGACTAGACATGACGGAAACATATTGCAAAAAATTAAAATGATTGAAATCAGATTTGACCAATTAAAATGATAAAAAGAACTATCAAAGAAAGGTTGGCACACAAGAAAATTACACGAATGAATCTACTGAAACAAACAAAGTAATAGAACAGTGAAAACAGAATGCAGATCACGAAAGAAATGTTGATGACAGTATGGAGTGAAATGAAAACAACTTAGCTGGAACAACCACAGCACCGTGAGCAACCTAGGCTCTGAATACCACCTGATAGAGTACGTTCCAGCCATGGGAGATATTGAAGCAGCCGAATGGGTGATGAATCCATGAGCAGAGGTGAAATATGCTCACTAAATGCAACTAGCAGCGGAAGAAACGTGGTTCAGTGGATTTAGTGGTTGATTTAGGTGGAGGAAGAGCTTTCGGTGGATGTGATATCTAGCTTAGACAGCCTTCCATCCCTGGAAGGAAGCTAGAGGAGAGAAAGGGGAAGCTCACGGTGGAGTGACTTTCGGTGCAGAGAAAATAGCTGGAAATGCA
>NW_014544156.1:89353-123098 GCF_000741045.1 Vigna radiata var. radiata | reverse complement strand
CCCTTTCTTAGCCTTAGCTTTAGTTAGTACTCCTTTGAATGGAATGCCCTAAATGGGTTTCCATCACCGCTCAAGCGAAATGCAAATAAGGGTTTCAAAGTGAAAAACTTGGAAAACCGCTCAGCTTTTAAGAAAAGCCGAGACCATCAGCGCCGCAACCGCTCAGCGGTAAAATGGACCGCTCAACGGTCTACGCTTAATTTCACTTCTTCTTCTTTTGCTTTCTTTTGAGTAATCTTTCCTTCTAGGACTTAATTTCAACCTTGAATTTTTCAAATATATGCTTTTCCCCTCTCAAATGCAATCATTAACATGTAATGCACTTAACACAGGACTAAAAACAAAACAATCAACTGGGTTGCCTTCCAGGTAGCGCTTGTTTAACGTCACGAGTCTGACCCAAACCTGTTTAGCACTCATCAATAAGTGTGTATCCTTCCAACACCCTTTAGTAGGTGTACTTACCTTGTACCCTTCAGTAGATACTTAAAAATTTAGCATCCCTCAGTAAATGCTACCCAAAAAGTGTTCAAAAATATAAAATCAAATAACCTTAAAACTACAAATGTTTATACAAAGTGGGATTTAAATATAATCAATTCATTCCATCCCGGTTGGGATCTTCATCAACCCAACTCATCAATTGCTTTCTATCCACTTTCTTTATGGCTCTTGTGAATGGTTTCCTGATTTCCAACTTGCCATTTTCTCGACTCTTAATAACCAGTCACTTCTTGTTCTTGAATCTCACTTGTGCTCCTATTGGAAGTGGTGTATATTCAGGGTGGATAGTGCCTCCTTTGTCAACCTCCTCATCTTTAGGTACCTGCAAAACATTACAACTATTAGATTTAGTACCTGTTGTGTTGTCCTTTAGTGCAGCTTCTCTTCTTGAATTCTTGTGTTTGTCCCTTTCCTTCATTTTCACTTTCCTTCCTTTAGAGTAATTATACATTAACACATATTCTTGATCCTTCAAAGTTACTATTCCATCATGAATACGCATTGCCATTCTGGAAGTCCTCATAAAAGGTCTTCCTAAAATTAATGGAATCCTTCCTTCATTCTCCATATCCACAACTACAAAGTCAATCAAGAATTCCAACTCCTCAATACGGACAATTGCATCTTCCACCTTATCAGCTGTTTTCTTAATAGAACCATCTGCAACTGTTATAGTAGTGTTTGCTGCTAACCCTTTAATTTTTTTCAAGTAACTTAAGGGCATTAAATTTTTGCTAGACCCAGAGTCAATCATTTCTCTTCCTATATTCACATCATTTATCACGCAAGGAAGAGTTAACAATCCTGGATCCTTCATCTTAGGTGGATGATGTTCCTTTCTTGGCTGCACAAATACTTCCTGTTCTTCCTCTTCTGCATCAAGGTCTATCACCTCTCCAATGTAATTACTTTTCTTTGTATAAACAGGAATTTGAGGATGACTTTCTGCCATAGGAACCATAGTCACATGTCTAAATATTTCTCTCATCTGCCCATTGTGACTATCTCTTCTTTTCTCAACTTCTTCCAATCCCTCTTCTTCTTTCTCTTCTTCACCAAACTCATCATTCTCACTTACCTCTTCTTTATCACTGCCAATCTCAATCACTTCTTCCTCTGCTTTTCTTTTCTCCCTTACTACAACAGCACAATATTCCTCCTTAGGATTAACATCCGTATTAACCCTAGCTTGATTCTTCTCTGTGACTTCAATCCTCTTTGACAGTTCACCAAGTTGTGTCTCTAATGATCTAAAAGTAGCTTGATCACTTGAATGTTGAGCATGATAATCCTTCACAAATTTATCAAATCTATTAGAAAAATCTCTAACATTCTCTGTCAATTGATTTATTTGCTGCCACAAAGGAGAAGATTGTTGCTGCCTGAAGCCTCCTTGTTGCCCTGATGGATTATTCTGCCATTGGCCAATACTTGGATGATTCTTCCAACCCTGGCTAGGATTGCCTTGGTTGAAATTCCCTTGCCTATATTGGTATTGGTTCCCCATATAGTTAGCTTCCTGTTGCATCTCCTCAGGTATAGCACATTGACCATTAATATGGTCTCCACCACAAGGATCACATAGTTGTTGTGCTTGAGAGACATTACGAAGCTCCTTTGGAAGTTGTGAAAGGATCTTTGTCAATGTATCTAGCTTTTGGGTCAAAAGATGATTTTGAGCTAGCATTGCATCATTTGCAGGTAAGTGCAAGACTCCTCTCTGTTGTGTCGGTACGCCCCTTTCACTATACGCTTCTTGACCATTAGCTGCCATTCTCTCTATCAAGTTATAGGCTTCATGCTCAGTCTTGTGTTTGATATCACCTCCAGCTAAGGCGTCCAACATCATCTTAGACTGCATATTCAGTCCACCAAGGTAGGCAAGAACAATGATTGTCTTGTCAAATCCGTGAACAGGTGTTTTTCTAAGTAATCCTTTAAATTGCTCTCATGCTTGACTTAGAGTTTCTTCCATGCCTTGCTTAAATGTTGAGATCTCCAGTTTTCCCTGAGTAACTTTAGACTATGGAAAATATTTTTTGACAAATGTTCTAGCCACAGCTTCCCATGTTGTAAATGTTCCTTCAGGAAAAGCATTGAGTCACGTCTTAGCATTGCCTTCCAATGGGAAAGGAAACAAGCTAAGCCTTACTCTTTCATCTGATACACCTGCCATCTTCACTGTGTTGCATGTTTCACTAAATGTTGTCAAATGGTCATAGGGATTCTCATTTGATAGGCCATGAAACTGTTTGCACTGCACCAGGTGTATAAGTGCTAGATTCATCACCATGTTGGTCGTTTGATCTGTAGGCATAACTATGCTACTAAAATGGAAAGGACCAATCGTATCTGATTGGTCTGCAAGAGTGCGTCTTGGAGGAGTTCTTTCAGCCATCTCCTCTGTTCTTCTTTCAGGTGAAGGAAACAAATCCCTAGATGGGCGTCTAACTCTCTTTCTCCCTCTTGCTTCGCTTAAGCCTTCAAGAAGAGGTTGCATATTTTTCTTGCTTCTAGTATGACTAGTCTCCTGCTGCATGCACAAGAAACACAAACCCTAGTAGCACTTTTTATATATTTTTTTTAAAAAAATATAAAATAAAAAGATAAAAAGATATATACAATCAAGTCAAACTTAATCAGTTTACACTACTAGATAAGTTAAACCACGAGTCCCCGGCAACGGCGCCAAAAACTTGTTAGGTCCCTGGCAAGTGTACCCGATCGTTATCAAGTAATATAAACGGGTAAGTCCGAGTATCATTTTCCCAAAGGACTCTTAGGCCTTAACTTTCATGTAACCTAATCGCGTAAGACTTGAGAAGAGAATAAATTTCGTGGTTATATGCAAAGAACAAAAATAAACATACAATGCAGTTGATTCAATTGGTTTTGAGAAACTATGGATGAATGGTGTTGTTGGGGTTTACAATTTCATCTTATCCACTCTCATATATTTACTCTTCTTATTTATTTCACTTATTTATCTAATTGCCATGCACACTTTCTTATTTACCCTTAACCCAATCCCTTGGTGAAAAGAGCCTATTATTAATTACCGGCTTGCTATCCCTAGCCTCCCCTAGTAACCAATAATACAATGCGATCGGAAGCAACTTCAATTGACAGTCCTACCCTTATCCCTAGGTGATATTGGCATAATCAAGGAATTTCCCACCAGTTCATGACATTACTCTATGTCCCCATATCGATAAAGACAAACATCTTTTACTGAATGAGTTAAACAATAAAAGCATTGAGCACATATGAGAACCCAACAATCGATAAACAAGTATATGACAAGCATATGAAATAAATAAAAATTTGAATATATGAGAGTTTCAAAAGATTACATTGTTCCCCAACAACAAAGGGTTTAGTTCACCATAATCATGGTGAAACTAGATGAAATATGATGAAAGAATGGAAGAAATAACCCTAAACTTGGTTGAATGGAGCCTAAGCATCCAAGGAACCTCCTCCAAGGTGTGGAATAGCTCTAGACGTTTCTCTCTGCCAAAAGAATCCCTTTCTAATTCGCACTAGGGCTATATATAAGCCCAAAAAGATAACAGATAGATTACAGAAAGATTTACAGAATCTAGCTAAAAAAACAGACAACTGCCCAGGCGCCTAATTTCACCGCTCAGCGGTTTACCTCTAGCCGCTTTGACCGCTCAACGGTCAGTTTTGCCGCTGATCAGCGGTTTCCCTCTAATCACTCTGGCGCTCAACGGCTTGCTTGACCATTCGTTTCATTATTTTTCTCCTTCTTTCATGGGTCTAAGTCCAACTTACTTCACTTCCATCTTTAATACATCTAAAAACCTTGCAAAACAATGCAAAACAAGCGTAATATCTCTAAAACCAACTTTTGACTCTCAAGAGACTCAACTAAGTGTTTTACTTGATTTAAAGCCCATTCTAAGCCACAAAGGGTGTGTTTTACTATCAATTTTAAGCATGAAAATAACGGTTTTTAGACCGTTATCAAATCCTATAAAGATGCATGCATGCTTTCAATCTAATTTAGTTCACATAATCAATCTTTTTCCAACAGATGTTTTGTTCATGAATGATCAATCAACTAAGCGTAGATGTAAACATGGATTTAACAATTCTCACCAAGCAAGTGTTTCACTCAATCACTCAAGTGTTTAGGAGGTCACTCTACTTTCTACTGTTCACATGTCACATAAAACAATATTGTCATTCATCTAAAACAATCAAAATCTTCACATGCAAATGTCATCACAAGAACTTTTCCAAGGCTTGTAGTGAGGCCGGGCTATCAAGAAAAATTGGTTTTTCTGGAATACAAAATCCTTGAGTTAAGAGAGTTTAAATCATCATTCAAAGTTCAAGCACACTCTCTTTTAACCAATCTCACTCATTCCCAACTTCTTCATTTTTTTTCCTTTTTTACATTGAGTTCGCTTTACACGCTTTTTCTCTTTTCTTCTTTTCTTTTCTTTCTCATGCATTTTCCTTTTTCAACTTTTGAACTCAATGTTTTTTTTTTTTCCTTTCACTTTCCCCATACAACCCCAAACTTGAACCTTTTCAACACATACAATTCTTCTCAACCCAACTCAAGGTTAATCAATTCAAACAAGGGTTTTCATACTGTTTAAGGCCAAGGTTCAAAAAGGGTATATCATTTTAAAACACTTTGGGTGAAAATTTGGCTAAGTAAGGGTTTCCAGGCATGGCCTTGATCATATGACATACACATGCAATTCAATCAATTATCAAGATTAAGTCAATATCATCCATGATTCCCTGTGAACAGTGCACACATCAATAAAAACTCTAAAGCTCAATACCTCACATAATCATGCTTTCTCACTTCTCATTCATGAATCCTGCTTAGCATCAACATCACAATCATAAACCACTTACTCATTTGTTCACATAGTTAGTGAACCATTAACCTAGATATCAGCATTCACACATTCTCAATCATCATCCACAATCAATCATCATTAGTAAATAACTCATCATGCAATAAAATTAAACCATTATCAGAATCAGTGTACAAGCCAAGCATAAAAACAAAAATAAAACTTAACCTATACTACTAATTCAAAGTACAAAAGGAAAAGAAAAATAAAACCTAAGTTGCCTCCCAATAACGTTTCTTTAATGTCATTAGCTTGACCCGGTAAAGCCCAAACACCCTTCAGTTGGTATTGATATTCTATGTTGGCGTTCTTCCTTCCTTCATGACACCAACAAAATCTCGAAAATTTCCTTGTCACCAACTCTAAGGATTCTCAATCTCAAGAGTGCGCTTTGTTTGCTTTGATAGTCTTGACAACCCATAACCTATTTTGAAATTTCATTGGTGTGCCAGGTTTGGATTTGTCACTTTTCACATCAGGGTGTTGGTGAATCAATTCTCCTTCCTTATCTACCTCTTAATGATCTTGTGTTCCTAGTACAAATTTTATCCTGCACATAATAAAGAACATTGAACTAGAACACAAAATTAGCCCAAAAATAAAAACAGTAAAAGATATTATTTTTATTTTAATTTTCGTTTTTTTAATTCTTTTTTAAAAAATACAGAAAAATAAAAAACAGAAAAAGATATATTATATATTTTATTTTATTTTATTATTTTTTTAACTAAAGATAGAAAAATAAGAACAGAAAAATAAAAACGGAAAGATAAAAATAGAAAGATACTCCCCTTGCTTGATATTCTTTTCTTTTTCTTCTTCCTGCTGAATTTCTTCATAAAGTTGAGAACACAAAGCACATGTTTCCATATTTCAACCATAGGAACTTTAATCTCAAATTTCTTGAAGATCTACATAAAGCACTTGACCTTTTTTTCCTTCCTATGATATTTTTTTGAATGAGGAAGGGGTTTTTCATATGATCTTTTCTTCTTTCCTCCCTTCCTCTTTTTCTTAATCTTCTCCTCCCTCAACTTTCTCTTTTTATTTTTCCTTGATTTCTTCTTTTTTATTTCTACACTTTTTTTTTTCTTTTTTTCTTTTCTCTCAACCACTTCTTTTTCTTTCTCCTCATCTTTCTCTCCCTCACTCAACCTTTCTGTTTCTTTCTCCTCTATCTTTTCCTTATTCCTCTCCATTTTTTTCTCCTCTATCTTCTCTTCATATATCTCTATCTTTTCCTCCTATATCTTTTCCTTATTTCTCTCTGTTTTTTTCTCCTCTATCTTCTCCTCCTTTATTTTTTCCTTATTTCTCTTCATTTTTTCTCCTCTATCTTCTCTTCATATATCTCTATCCTTTCCTCCTCTACCATCTCCTCATCAACAACCTTATCACTTTCAAAGATAGTGGATTGACATTCCTCCATAGGATTAACTTCTATGTTAGATAACTGACTAATTTGTGTCTCCAAATTCCTGAAGGTAACTTCATAGGTCTTGGAATCATACTTCTCCAAAAATTTGTCAAACTTATCATTAAGGCTTTTGACTTGTTCTTTCACATCAACTATCTGTTGACATAGTTGTTGATTGTCCTCCCACGTTTCTATTGGTAAAGAGTGTTGTTGCTACCAGTGATATTGTTGCCTCTCTTCCATGATTCTAAGAGAAGAAAAAGTTTGTCATTCTTTGTATTCTCCTCTATGCTTTTGACATGGTATACTTCCAAATTCATGATCCTCTGAAGGAGTTCATCAGAATCTGTATTTTTCTTAAATGGAGTAATTTGTTGTTCAGCAGCTTGCCCAAATTGGCTTTGATCCATGAATGAGTGAGGTTCCCACCAGTGGTTGAAATTATTTTGGTAGAATTTAGTGCCCATATAATCAAATTCTTGTCCATACTGCATCCTACAAACATTAAGCACAAAACCCTAAAATCCATTTATTATAACAAAAATAAAAAAACAAACATAAAATCAAGTCAAATTTAATCAGTTTACACTACTAGATAAGTTAAACCACGAGTCCCCGGCAACGACGCCAAAAACTTGTTAAGTCCCTGGCAAGTGTACCAGATCGTTATCAAGTAATATAAATGGGTAAGTCCAAGTATCGTTTCCCAAAGGACTCTTAGGCCTTACTTTTCATGTAAACTAATCGCGTAAGACTTGAGAAAAGAATTAAGTTGAGTTCTTAATGCAAAGAACAAAAGTAAACATACAAATGCAGTGATTCAATTGGCTTAAAGAAACTATGGATGAATGGAGTTGTTGGGGTTTAAAATTTCATCTTATCCACCCTCATATATTTACTCTTCTTATTTAATTTGCTTATTTATCATATTGTCATGCAAACTTTCTTAGTCTACCCTTAACCCAATCCCTTGGTGAAAAGAGCCTATTACTAATTACCGGCTTGTTATCCTTAGCCTCCCCTAGTAATTAATAATGCATGATAAATGGAAGCAAAATACAATTGATCGTCCTACCCCTATCCCTAGGCGGTATTAGGATAATCAAGGAATTCTTCTCTGTTCACGACATTACTGTACGTCCCCGTATCAATAAAGACAAACAACATTTACCGAATGAGTTAAACGATAAAAGCATTAAGCAAAGGTGAAGAACCCAACAATTGATAAATCAAGCATATGCAAGCATATAAAATAAATAAGAATTTGGATATATGAGAGTTTCAAAAGATTACATTGTTTCCCAGCAACCTAGGGTTTTAGTTCACCATAATCATGGTGAATCTAGATGAAATATGATGAAAGAATGGAAGAAATAACCCTAAACTTGGTAGATTGGAGCCTAAGCATCCAAAGAACCTCCTTCAAGATGTGTGGAATAGCTCTGGACGTTTCTCTATGCCAAAAGAATATGTTTTGATTCGCACTGGGGCTATATATAAGCCTAAAAAGATAACAGAAAGATTACAGAATCTAGCTATTAAAACAGACAACCGCCTAGGTGCCTAAGTTCACCGCTCAACGGTTTCCCTTTAGCCGTTTGAACCGCTCAACGGTTAGTTTTGCCATTGAGTGGTTTCCCTCTAATTGCTCTGGACGCTCAGCGGTCCATTCTGGAGCTCAGCGGCTCACTTGACCCTTTTTTTCATCCTTTTTTTTCCTCTTTCACGGGTCTAAGTCCACCTTACTTCAATTCACCGTAAAACCTTGCAAAACAATGTAAAAACAAGAATAATATCTCTAAAACAAACTTTTGACTCTCTTAAGTCTCAACTAAGTGTTTTACTTAATTTTAAGCTCATTCTAAGCCATAAAGGGTGTGTTTTGATATCAATTCTAAGTATGAAAATAACAGTTTTTAGACCGTTATCAATGATGACTTGCGATGAGGCATTTATTGATGGATGTCAGCACTTTGACAGGGATTTTTCTTTTTCTTTTGTACTTTTGATTTTTAGACTAGGAGAACTTTATTTTTGTGTCTATGCTTTGCTTGTACACTAATTCTGATGGTGGTTTCATATTATATTGCATGATGAGTTATTCAATGGTGATGATTGAATGTGGTTGATGATTGAGACTGTGTGCATGTTGATATCCAGGTGAATAGTTCACTAACTATGTGAACAGATGTGTAGTGGTTTATGACTGTGATTGTGATGTTAAGCAGGATGCATGAATGATGTGTGAGAAAGCATGTTGTGTGAGGTATTGAGCTCTAGAGTTTTCACTGATGTATGTACTGTTCACAGGAAAGCATGAATGATATTGCCCTGAGTCTTGATAATTGATTGAATTGCTTATTGATGTTATATGATCAAGGCCATGTTTGAAAACCCTTACTTAGCCAAATTTTCGCCCATAGGGCTTAAAATATTATACCCTTTTTGAACCTTGGCCTTAAACAGGATGAAAACCCTTATTTTGATCCTGTACGCCTCTCCTGTACGGTTACATCATCAAATCAGCTATAAATAGCCCTAGTGCGACTTCATATGTATTCTTTTGACAGAAAGGGGCGGCCAAACCTAGTTTTCACTCCTTGGAGAAGATTTCTTGGATGCTTAGGCTTCTTTTTATCCAATCTAGGGTTTGTTTTTCCATTCTTCCATTATTTTTCATCTAGTTTCACCATGACAATGGTGAGCTAAACCCTTTTGTTGTTGGGGAACAATGTAATCTTTTGAAACTCTCTTTTATTGAAACTCTTATTTATTTATATGCTTGTCGTATGCTATGATTATCAATTGTTGGGTTTCTCATCTGCTCTTAATGCTTTTATCATTTAACTCATTCGATAATTGTTGTTTGTCTTTATTGATATGGGAACGTACGGTACTGTCATGAACTGGTGGGAAATTCCTCGATTAAGCAATACCACCTAGGGATAGGGGGGTAGGACGATCAATTGTTTTTGCTTCTGTTTATCATGCATTATTAATTACTAGGGGAGGCTAGGGATAACAAGCCAGTAATTAGTAATAGGCTCTTTTCACCGAGGGATCGGGTTAAGGGTAGACTAAGAAAGTTTGCATGACAATTAGATAACAAAGCAAATCAAATAAGAGGAGTAGATAAGAGAGAGTGGATAAGATGAAATTGTAAACCCCAACAACTCCATTCATCCATAGTCTTTTTCTCGTCAATTGAATCATTCGCATTTGCATGTTTACTTGTTGTTTCTTGCATCCAAACCAATTAATTTTTCTTTACAAGTCTTACGATTTCAATTTGCACGAACGATAAGGCCTTCGAGTTCTTTGGGAAGAATGATATTAGGTTTACCAATTATATTACTTGAAACAATCTAGTACACTTGCCAGAGTGTTAACACGACTCCCTCATCCAATCCAACGCAGACCCGAAACTCCTCGCCGCCTCCGAGACCGGCGGCGCCAAGCTCCTCTACAACGCCAATGGAGATTGAAGAAGTCGCGCAAAATTTTGGAGAGAAAGAATAAAAAAGAGTAAAAGAATTATCATAATTTCTTAGGTTACGAAGAAATTAAAATTAGATTTTAAAATACTCCCCAGAATCATTTAAATTATAATAATAAAATCTCTATCTTCTTAAATCATATTAATTTATGGAAAAATTTTATATTATAATATCACATTCTATAAATCTATAACTTTTGTTCTGGCTAGTTACATATTGATATTCATTAATATTTTTATATACTCACTAGGCATTTGACGGATTTCCTGTTTCCCTTATTACTTTGAACGTGATGATTAGCTATGATTGAGGCTTTCTAGAGTTGCTCCAACAGTTCTTTGTGTTGTAGCTTTTGTTCTATTATAACTCCACCATAACATTTTTCAATCTTTATAATAGATTTCATTTACACACTGTTTGATAAAGGGAACCATGAAAAAAAAAAGTGCAGGATTGAAAAGACATTATAGAAGAAATGAGAAGACATTTTTCTATGTTTTCATAATGGAAATTAGACCAATTGAGGTTTCGTGGGTCCTCAATGCCAATACTTAGTGAGTGGAGCAAGTTAATCACTGAAATTGGAAGTTGCATTGTCAAGCAAAGGAAAAAAAACACAAACTCTTCTGTCTCCCACCCCCAAAAGAAAGATTAATAGCTCACAACAACAAAAATCTTATTCCATCAAGGAAGGTTGACAACAAAAATCACACATGTGAATCACACCATTCGTTTTTCTATTAAAGATAAAAAATCCTTAAAGATTTTTTACTCACGAGATTTCACTTAATTTTCTTTTTTTTTTTAAAATAGTGAAATAAAATGTATTGTTTTCCGTTTATTTTGTCTGTCTTTTTATGGGGTTTCTCATTCTTTTTCCCTTCATTTTTATTGGAAGTCCTACATCGACTAGAGATAAGACTAAATTATAATATATAAGTGAGGTGCAAACCTCATCTTACAAGTCGGTTTTGTGGGATTGAGTTAGGCCTAAACTCACATTCTAATATGGTATCAGAGCCATGATTAGAGCCTATCCTAACGAGTTCTAAGTGGGCATTTCTGTTTCCATCCGTTGTCGGGCCGCTATTGGACCACCCAATTTCTACCATCATGCATGAGATGTGAAGAGGGTGTATTGGAAGTCTCACATCGACTAGAGATAAGGCCAAATTATAATATATAAGTGAGGTGCAAACCTCATCTTACAAGACAGTTTTGTGGGGTTGAGTTAGGCCTAAACTCACATTCTAATAACTTTCACTTTATTTTCTCATGTTTTCAATCATTTCACTATTTTCACCCATCTCTAGAGCTGTCAAAATGGGTAACCCGACTCATTTATTAGCGAGCCAGAAAAATCTGAACCTGACTCGACCCACCACGGGTTGGTGGGTAAACGGGTTGGCTCACTAGCCCATATAATTACAATTTTTTTAAATAAAAAAAAGATTACAAATTTTCTATATTCAAATTTAAACAAATTTCACTCCCAAAAAATGATGTTAAACTGAAGACAATTCAAAATAATAATAAAAAGTACAATATAATCCAAATGTCATCCAAAAACAAACACAAAAAACATACAGAAAACCTGAATTTGAGTGAAGAAGTGAGACTGACAACACCGTAAATGAGAGCAAGTTCCATGAGAGTGATTTGTGAGAGCAGAGGTTACCTTTTTGGTATACACAGTGAGTGAAGAGAGTATTTTATCTTTTAAGATTTCATAAATAAAATAATAAATTAAAAAAAATAAAATTAGTTAGATGGGTTGGCGGGCCAACCCGGCCCACCACGGGTTCAACCCGCATGAGCCGGGTTTAAATGAGCCAGGTTGAAATCTGATCCGCATAAAAAAAAATTTATTTTTTTTAAACCCAACTCAGCCCGAACCCATGGTGAGCCGGGTTGGCTCGCGGATTGTGACCCATTTTGACAACTCTACCCATCTCTTCATTTCTTCCCTTTGTAACAAATACAACTTTTCGTTAGTAACTTCTTTTGTTGATGAGAAATATGAGAGATGAAAATATGTATATACAGTGATTGCGTGAGAGAGAAATGAATTAAAAGAAATTTTAGAAGTATATTTTTCACTCTATTTCTTATTTACATTTATTTATGTGGTGTATGTCTTTTTTATTTTTTATTTTTGTATTAATTAAATACTTTTATTTTCTTAAACTTTTCATTATTATTATTCTAATTATTTATTTTTTATGGTAAATTTCGGAATAAAATTACCTTTCTTTCATCTTTGTGTCTTTTTCTTTTTTGCTTCTTCAAAAGTTTGTATTACGTCAATTAATATAGTATATGAGCATTAAATAAAGTAAATAATTATTAGAAAACAGAAAAGAAGGCACAAAAAATTGATATATAATTTTAGTTTTATTCTCTGACCCTAACATATAAAAAATCTTTCTTGTTAAGCATTCAATTTCATTAAGGGGTTCAAATTATCCATGGTAATTTGCTATTGTATTCAAACCTAATGGTTGGTTAGTTAGGTAATATATCTTTCTGGAAGGTAATATTTCAGCACTCGTTACACCATTTTAATTTTTCATTGTTTACTTTTTACAAATATAAAAATACATTTATTTTAATAATTATATTATCTCTAGAAGTGAGTTATGAGCTAATTTATTAGAGATGTGAAAATAAGTTTAACTCACCTCATCACAGTAAGTATGATTAGATTGAAAAAGTAATAATTGTTTTTTAAAAATTTGAATTAAATTGAAGCTAATTTATTTAATTAATAAGTTAAATGATTGAAAGTGAGTTCATTCATAAATAATCAACAATAATCATTTATTACATTTTTTTCATATGCATTTTATTATAATTATTTATTATTTTAATTTATGTAGGCGGATTTTTAAAAGATTAAAATGTTGTTTAAGATTAAGGAAGTAGTTAAACATTTTGATTCTCCTTATCAAATCAAGTTGATTTAGTGTATAATAAAGAAAATAATTAATAAATAATAAACAAATACAAAGATTAAATACATATTATAATAACTATATAAAATAAATTAAAAAAACAAAATTGGAATAAGTCAACCTATGAGTCATAGTTGATAGAGTCAAATTGAAAAGTTTGTAGTTCACGGAACAATAAATTAGATAAAACTTAATAATTTTTAATTTAACCAATGGTGAGATACCCTATTAAACGAATTTGATATCCCTAAGTAGGAGGATGCAATAGGAAAGCTTATTTTGATTTATTTTTATCGTTGTATATAATTACTTCATAGGAATGTAGCAAAAACCAAATCGATGAAAGAAAAAGGGTAGCATCCAATCCAACGAACCCATTACGTCATCATAATTTTCCCTATTCATTTTCATGCTTTCATCCTTCACTTTTTCACCTACTACCACAACATCCTCCTTAACCCTGGATTTCGTCCGCATCAAAACAACACACTTCATTACACCTTAACTGTTTCTTTCTCTCACTTTCCTTTCTGGTTTCTGTCTGAAATTTTTGGATTCATAACAAACATCTTCACCCTACAAGAACATCATCATCCAGTCTATATTTAGAACCAGGTTTTTACAACTCTCTGTTTTTACTCTTTCAACTAGGTTAGAAAGCTCTGTTCTAGTTCTGTTTAACCCTTTACTTGCTTTCTCTCTTTTCAGTGATTGGAAGCTTGTTTTGTAATGGAAAAGGTGTTTTGAATTTGGAAATTCATTCAAAAGAGTAGTGGGAAATTGGATTAAGTACCCTATCATTGATGAACTAAAATATCTATCTGAATTCTGCTTGTGTTATAGTTCATTGTTCTTGACCCTTTTTCTGGCAAGTTATAGAACAAAGTTTGAAGTGGTAACAGCAGGTTAGAATGAATTCATTCGATCAGAGTCATCAAACTACCAGCTTCAGGTACAATCCAAACTCGAACACAATGAATCATGCAGATGATGATGCTGAGTTCTTAGGGATTCTTGATATCTATGTTCATCATGCTAGGAACATTCATAACATATGCATCTATGATAATCAGGATGTGTACGCCAAGTTCTCTCTTACGTACAACCCAGATGACACCGTCTCTACTAGAGTCATAAATAGAGGTGGAAAAAACCCAATATTCAATGAAAACTTGAGGATGAAGATTACCCAAATGGATGCTGTTCTGAAGTGTGAGATTTGGATGTTTAGCAGGTCAAGAAATCTTTTGGAAGACCAGCTTTTGGGATTTGCTTTGGTTCAAATTTCACAAGTTGTTGGCAAAGGAAAGGTGACTGAAGATTATAGCCTTTCCTCCACTGATCTTTTCCATTGTCCCGCTGGAACTGTCCAATTAACAGTGTCTTTGGACACATGTTTTCCAACAAATTCCAAGGTGAATTCCTTATCACAATCAGCTACTAATTCATCGATATCCTCAGAAGTTGTCTTGCTTGATTCAACAACCTCTGAAGATATTGCAGACCCAGTTGAGTATTCCAGAATTGAATTTCCAGATGTCGGTGTTATGAAAGAGAACCAGAAATTGGTTTCTGAGTACTTCAATTTGGAGTCTTATGGTTCTTCTTCTTCAAGGCCTAATTCAGTAGGATTTCTACCATTTCTTCAACTTGGTGATTCTCCTCAAGGAAATGATTATGAAATGACCGTTACAGATTCAGATGAGAATCATGAGTCCATTCCTCCAAATGAGAGCACTCAGAATTCTGTGTTGCCAAGCTCCACTACTACAAGCTTAAGTGATGATAGAAACTCATCTGATTCAGTTGAGAACAAGAGTAATTTGAGGGGTGAGTCAAGAAATTCATTCAATGATTCAGTCAAGGTTGAAGGTTATGAGAACTCTGGTGCTAGTCCGGATAACCCAACTTCCAAGAAAGCAAGTGGAGCCAGAGATGATAAGCAATCAAACTTCCCATCAAGCAAGGAAAAGGAGATCAATAGTGAAAGGAATAAAGAATCTGCAAGGTTTGGTCAAGTTTTTTCTGCTCCACGGAGGAACATCAATATGGAGGCTGAGCAATCAGCTATGCAGCAGCAAATAGTTGACATGTATATGAGAAGCATGCAACAATTCACAGAGTCTTTGGCAAAAATGAAGATCCCAATGGACCTTGATAAACCTGAAAGTGATGGCCATGGTAACGTGATTCAAAATCATAACAACAGCAAGTTAGAAATAGATAAGAAAATGGATGGATCACGTGTATTTTATGGTAGCCGAGCTTTTTTCTAGTTATATCTTGATGCAATGTATGCTTGACAGATTAGTATGCCCTTTAAGTAAGGAAGAAAATCTATTCGGAGAGCTCAATTCATGAATAGATTTCAGTATCTTAGTATATTAGTTTTTGGTTTTTGACACCCCAAATTCACAGATCAACTATATCTTGATGCAACAGCCAACATGAAAGTTCTGTCATAGGAAGACACGAGAGTTTAGTTTACTGTAACATGGCGTACCCCAGTTTCTCTAAATATTTACTGAGTTAATCCTGTGTTGTTTAACCACCCCCTTTACATTCTTCTATTTCAGTGCATCACTGTACTGCATAAAAGTGATTTCTTTCTCTGTAATGTATTCATAGGAATGCTTTTGTCAATTTCCTGTGATATTGAAATGGTCCAGAATCTTGAAACGTGTTGATTCACTTTGTAGTAAAAATTAGCAATTCATTATGAGATGATGATAGCAGTAGTAATTTAGTAAATTGTTTAGCTGAAGTGAAATGCAAGAAATCGTCTATTGTCATAACTAATAATGGTTTAGAGTTGAAACTAAGTTCATCATTTTATTGCTTCATGCATAATTAACATTTTGAGTGAATTGAAAGGCTTTGATAAAAATGTACATTAGTGGTTGATATTAATTAGAACTAAATTGGCAGGCATGCATGCTATTCAACATGTCTCAATCTCCTTTCTGTCATGAGGCTGGCATCACCATGCCCAAGTCATATATATGTAGATACAAAAATCATACCTGCTTTTTGAAAGTTTTGTTGGATGCATTAGGAGAACTGTTGGGAAGGGTTTGATGCCTTATTTTGCAATGATTGCTATACCTAGTTAGAGAAAACCTAGTTGTAACCATAACCAATCTGATAATGGCAACTATTATTAGACTTTTTTTTCTCAAAAAATTCTAGAATTGAACAATTTCAAGTGCTATTTTATCGACAGCCTCAAATATGGGTCCCAAGTGATTGAGAAATTAGAGCCGAAACTTATATATTACATTGTAGTTCTGGTGGGTGGTGGTGGGGCACTTTACGCTAATTTTGTCAACATAATATGCAACAAATCCGAAAGGTGTGAAAGAAATGCATTTGAGGAAAGGATGACAAGAGAAAGGGAAACAATACGAGGAATCCCTAGGGTAAAGTTTCTGGATATAGTTATTCTATGACAGAAGAATACCAAAAATGAAAATGAATGGATTTTCTATATATTAAAGTTAACTTTTATATATACAATTATTCTTTTTATAGGGAAAGTATGATGTCTAAAACTACATTATAATTCTTTATTGAAGGAGAAAAGGGACTAAAGATTTCGAAGGGACCAATACTCAAAAAATATAAAATTACACAATGAAAGAACCACATGCTAGTTCTATTCATACAGAAATCATAACCTACAAAATTTGGCAGATCACTCCACTATTTATAATTTCCTAGTTTATCTGTGAAAGTGTTTCCTTCTCTAAAAATATATGAGGAGCAAAATATTAAAAAACAGAAAATAAGCATACATGTACGCCATCTAGTACAGAGCTTTCAAGGAACGATATAGTCATTATTAAGTTTTTAAGATGACTAATTGAGAGTCACATTCGAGCTAGATATAATTCCACCACATTTTCTCCACTGTTTCCAAAGTCAAAATAATAGCAATAATTTCAACATTTTCAACGGTTCCTCTCGAATGTAAGATGCAAAACCACCTAAGAAGTTGTCTTTGTAGTTAGTGAATCCACATGCAGCAGGACCCTGTGGAAAGTATAATCAGTATTACATTTATGCAGTGAGCAATGAGTGGATGGTAGTTAACTACATCAGTAATAATAGGAAAAAAATTAGGGATAAAAAACTAATCAATGAAAAGAGATTTTGAGTGGATTCAACTTCCTGACCACATAAGCTACAAACAAAAACCATGGTACAGACACAACCTGAGATTACCATCAGAAATTTTGATTTTGGATACTAAGTATCGGAATCGCATAGTGGTGTGGGACTTCGTAAGAAGATCCGCGATCTGAAGCTCTGAGTAAATGTATGGCATTGAACCCTGTAGAAAGTGATGGCGAACGAAGTGCCCTAAGTGAGTTAGGCTATTTCGATATGCTTTGTTCGCCTCATGAAACACATAATTGTGTGCTATTTGGATAACACTCTTGTTTTCATAAAAGAGAATAAAGAGTAGGCCCAGAAAAACTTCCATATTCATATTTTTAAGTAATCATCGCATAATAATAATATCTTATTCCTATCTACGGTAGTTGACGCAGCAAGACCCGAGGAATCAGATACGGATCTTTTTCAGTCTCTTTCGCTGGGGCAAAGCAAAGAGGGAGGACTTTCGGAAGAAGGCGTCGTCCGCTGATGATCTTGAGGTTGGAGGCGGGTCAGAACTCTTGATCCTTTAAAGAGAAAGAGGGCATTCTCCGCATCAACAATTTCACATCCTTTCCTTGCCTGTATTCTTTTCTTATCCCTNAGTCTTTGATCAAGGAGTGGCTCACTGCCCAAAACTGCCATGGAATTGAGTCTTTTTTTAGGAGTCTTCGTATTTTGGAGTCAGCATAAGTCCTCCCTTCTTCATTTTCATCCTTCAATTCTCATTAAATCCTGCCAAAACAATGTAAAACCAAGCATAATATCTCCAAAAACCACTTATGACTCTCTTGTGACTAAACTAAGTGTTTTGCATGATTCTAAGCTCATTCTAAGCCATAAAGGGTGTGATTTGATATCAATTTCAATAGTAAAAAGAACGGATTTTAAACCGTTATCACAACCCCAAACTTAGAACTTTGCTTGTCCTCAAGCAAACAAGATAAAACTTAGCCTTTCCACCTATCATCAAAATAGTTTAACATTTTCAAAACACATTGTTTCATAACAAGTGATTCCTCAATTCAGCTTTTCAATGAAATCTAATCAAGATGCTTACATGCTTTAATTCATTCCAGTTCACATATTGTTCACATAACCACATATTGTCCAAGAGATGCTATTTCTATGAATGATTAATCCACTAAGCATAGATGTAATCATGAAATTCATCAATCCTTTCCAAGCAAAGTGTTTCACTCAATCACTCAAGTGTTTTAGGAGGTCACTCTTCTCTCTATTATCCATATGTCACATGAAACAAAATTGACATTCATCTACTACAATCAACATCTTTACACAAAAATGCCATCACAAGGACTTTTTCAAGGCTTATAATGTGGTTGGGCTAGCAAGAAACATTGGTTTTTCGGATCAAAAAATCCTGGAGTTAAGAAAGTTATTCATATAATCATAGTTCAAGCACAAACTCTCTTTTTACCAATCTCACTCATTCCCAACTTTCCTTTTTCTTCACATTGAGCTTTTCTTTTCATGTTTTTCTTTTTCTATCTTTTTTATCTTTTTGACATGCATTTTCTTTTCAACACATAAGCTTAATGCCCAACTTTTCCTTTTCATCTTCTCCCAACAACCCCAAACTTGAACCTTTATCAACACCACAAAATATTTCTCAACCTAACTTAAGATAAAGATTTTCAAAGCAAGGGTTTTCATCCTGTTTAAGCCTTAGGTTCAAAAAGGGTAGAACATAGAATGTTCTTTTTTTTCATATGGGATGATAAAATTTGGCTATGTTAGTGATGAAGGTTGAAAAATAGTTATTTTCATGTGTCATTTTAGACCTAATTACGCCCTTTACTACTTGGAATGAGCTTAGAATTAAGCAAAACTCAATAAATGAGTCTGTAGAGAGTCAAAAGCTGTTTTTAGCGATATTATGCTTGTTTTGTAGCTATTTTGAGGAAATGAAGAATGGAATTGAAGATAAAGGTCGTAGACTAAAGAAAAGAGAAGAAAATTGAAGATTTGAAGAGTCGACGCACCGCCCGGCGACAACTTACACCGCTGGGCGGTCCAGGACGAGGAGTAGGCACCAGCATTGGCGCTGGGCGGTATTGAGGGAAACCGCCGGGCGGCACACTTAAACCGCCGCGCGGTGGTCCGCTGGGCCTTGGCCTGTTTTCTGTTGCGCTCCTCACCTATAAATACCCCTATTTCTAATTCAGAGTCATTCTTTTGACAGGGGAAGACGACCAGATCTAATTTTGCTCTCTGGAGAGGACCCATTGGATGCTTAGGCTCCTTTTCATCTTTTCTAGGGTTTGCTTTTCCATTCTTCTTCCATTTTTCATCTAGTTTCACCATGTCTATGGTGAACTATACCCTATTGTTGTTGGGGGAAACAATGTAATCTTTTGATACTCTCTTTTATTGAAACTCTTGATTATTTATATGGTTTCCATATGTTTGATTGTTAATTGTTGGGTTCTCATCTATGCTTAAGGCCTTTATCGTTTAACTCAATCGGTAATTGTTGTTTGTCTTTATTGATACGTGGACGTACAGTAATGTCATGAACTGGTGAGTAATTTCTTGATTTGGCAATACCACCTAGGGATATGGGTAGGACGATCAATTGCGTTAACTTCTGCTCTGTAATGCGATATTAATTACTAGGGGAGGCTAGGGATAACAAGCCAGTAGTTAATATTAGGCTCTTTTCGCCGAGGGATCGGGTTAAGGGTAGGCTAAGAAAGTCGCATGACGATTAATTAATCAAACTAATAAATCAAGAGGAGTAGATAAGAGAGAGCGGATAAGATGAAATTGTAAACCCCCAACAACTCCATTCATCCATAACAATTAAAGGCTTGTTAAGAAAGACCCCAGTCCATGGGTTTGATAAGACTTCATATTTGCTTGCTTTTCTTGGAGGTTTGTGCCTTCAGTCCAAGATGATGCTAGATGCCTCATCTGAAGGAAGTATTTGTAAGAAGACTGAAGATGAAGCTTACGATTTAATAGAACTTATGGTTGACAACGAAGCAGCACATGACACGCATGTTGGTGCTATTTAGGAACTTGCAACGATTCAAATTGACGTGATGACACAGCAGTTGGAGGAAGTGACAAGAAGACTTGCTGATTTATCACAGATAGCTATAGAAATTCCAAAGGCCACACAAATGTTTCATTTCAACCCTATTCAGAGAAGTACAAAATCCGAAGAAATTTTCCAGAGAATTTTGAAGAAAAGCATTTGTGTTGTTGACTATGTGGAGAAAGGTAGGGATGAGGAAGTGTTGACAAATTGGCAAGCATACCAAATCGTACAAGTAATATAAATGGTAAGACCAAGTATCGTTTTCCCAAGAGACTCGAAAGACTTTCTCGTTCACGTGAATTAAAATAATAAGACTTGAAAATAAAAATTAATAAATTGGATNTGAGAACAAAAATATTAACATGCAAAATAAAGTTGATTCAATTGACAAAAGAAAACAATGGATGAATGGATGTTGTTGGGGGTTTACAATTTCATCTAATCTGCCCTCTCTTATCTACTCCTCTTGAATATTAGTTTGATTAATTAATTGTTATGCGACTTTCTTAGCCTACCCTTAACCCGATCCCTCGGCGAAAAGAGCCTAATATTAGTTTGATTAATTAATCGTCACCGCCCGACGGTTTCCCTCAGAAACGCCCAGCGCCAATCGCCATGCCTACTCCTAGCGCTGGACCGCCCGACGGTTTAAGTGTGCCGCCGGGCGGTGCGTCGACTCTTCAAATCTTCATTTTTATGCTTTTTTCTTGAGTCTATGACCTATATCTTTAACTCCATTCTTCACTTTCTTAAAATAACTACAAAACAATGCAAAACAAGCATAATATCGCTAAAAACAGCTTTTGACTCCCTACAGACTCATTTATTGAGTTTTGCTTGATTCTAGGCTCATTCCAAGTAGTAAAGGGCGTAATTCGGTCCAAATTGACATATGAAAATAACTATTTTTCAACCTTCATCAACACCCCAAACTTAGAATTTTGTTTATCCTCAAGCAAAACAAAACAAAACAACACACAAAACAAAACTTGGCTTTTATACTGTTTCATCCAATGCCTCAACAATCCCAAGGTACATGACAAAACTACTCAATTCAATATTCTCAGTGAAAGCCAAAGTAAGGTGCATGCATGCTTTCAATCCAGAGATTGCACAACAGATGTTATACATTATGAATGACCAATCCACTAAGCAAAAATGTATTCATGAAAATCAACAGTTCATACCAAGCAAGTGTTTCACTCAATCACTCAAGTGTTTAAGGTGACACTCTACTCTCTGTTGTTCACAAGTTACATGAAACAAAATTGCCCTTCATCTCAAACAATCAACATCTTTACATGCAAATGTCATCAAAAGGACTTTATCGAAGCTTGTAATGAGGTTGGGCTAACAAGAAAAATTGGTTTTTCTAGAACGCAAAATCCTTGAGTCAAGAGAGCTAACAAAATATTCAACATTTAGGTACAACTCTCTCACCAATGTCTCTCATTCCCAACTTCTTCCCTTTTCTTTTCTTTTTCATTGAGCTCATCTTAATGCTTTTCTTCTTTTCTTTTCTTTTTCTCATGAATTTTTCTCTTTTCACAACAATTGAGCTCAATGCCTTTCACTTGCTTTTTCAATTTTCCCCCATACAACCCCAAACTTGAACCTTTTCATCGCATACATTTAAGTTCATCCAAACTCAAAGTAAAGAATGTCAAAACATGGGTTCATATCCTGCTTAAGGCTAAGGTTCAAAAAGGGTATAATATTTTCAAGCATTTTGGGTGAAAATTTGGCTAGAGAAGGGTTCTCAAAAATGGCCTTGATCATATGACATTTACATGCAATTCAATCAATCAAGATTAAGGCAATATCATTCATGTTTTCCTGTGAACAATGCATACAACAATAAAAACTCTGGAGCTCAAAATCTCACACACATGCTTTCTCACACAAAATTCAATCATGCATCCTACTTAGCATCTTTACCACAATCAGAATTCATCACACATCTATTTCACAGAATATCAACATGCACTGCAACTCAATTCTCATCCACATCAAATAATCATCAAATAGCTCCATCATGCACATTAGTTAGTCAAACATTTTCAGAACAAGTATTAAAGCCAAGGATACACACCAAATTTAAAATTCAACCTATTCTAACAATTTAAATGCAAAGGTGTAAGAAGAAATTCTAGGTTGCCTCCTAGTAGCGCTTGTTTAATGTCACGAGCCTGACCCAAACCTGTTTGGCACTTGTCAGTAAGTGCACTTCCTTCCAACACCCATCAGTAGGTGTGCCTTCCTGGAATCCATCAGTGGATTTAAAATTTTTAGCATCCCTTAGTAGATGTTAATCATTACTGCCATCAGAAGCAGCGCATAACCCAAAAAAAATAAAAAAAAAAATAAAAAAATAAAATAAAATAAAAAAAATAAAGTAAAATAAAATAAAATCAAATCAAATAAAATAAGATAAAATAAAATAAAATAAAATCAAATCAAATAAAATCAAATATAATCAAATAAAATCTAATAAAATAGAATAAAATCAAATCAAATCAAATAAAATCAAATCACATAAAATCAAATAAAATAAAATCAAACACCCATGAGTAGGTGTTGATACTCCCCTTTCTTGATATTCTTTTTTTTTCTTCTTCCTGCTGAATTTCTTCATAAAATTAAGAACACCAAGCACCTGTTTCCATGTTTCAATCATAGGAACTTTAATCTCCAATTTCTTGAAGATCTCCATAAAGGTCAAAAATTTATTTTCCTTCCTATGATATTTCTTTTTATGAGGAAAGGGTTTTTCACAAGATCTTTTCTTTTTACCTCTCTTCCTTTTCTTCTCTCTCCTGAACTTTCCTCTTTTCTCTTTTCTTCTTTTCTTCTTTATTTTTGAATATTTTTTCTTTTTTTCTTTTTTCTCAACCACTGCTTTTTCTCCCTCATCATCTTTATCATTCTCAACCAACTCTTCTAATTCTTTTTCTTTTAAATCTCTTTCTATCTTTTTCACTTCTCTCTCCACCTTCTCCTTATCAACAACCTCATCTATTTGTGTCTCCAAATTCCTGAAGGCAACTTCATAGCTCTTGGGATCACACCTCTCCAGAAATTTGTCAGATTTTTCATTCAAGCTTTTGACTTGTTCCGTCACATCAACTATTTGTTGACAAAGTTGTTGATCATACTCCCACGTTTCAATTGGGGAAGAGCATTGTTGCTGCCACTGATAATGTTGCCTCTGCTCCATGCTTTTGACATGGTATGGTTCAAAATTCATAATCCTTTGAAAATTTTCCTCAGATTCTGCACTTCTTTGTATAGGCATAAAATGAGGCTCAACAACTTGTCCATATCGACTTTGATCCATGTATGAGTGAGGTTCCTACCAGTGATTGAAATTATTTTGGTAGGATTGAGTGCCCATATAATCAAATCCTCGTCAGTTCTGCATTGTGCAAACATTAAGCACAAAACCCTAGAAAACATTTATTAGAACAAAAATGAAAATAAACATAAAATCAAGCCAAATTCAATTAATTCACACTACTTACAAAAGTTAACCTCGGGTCCCTAGCAACGGCGCCAAAAACTTGTTGACAAATTGGCAAGCGTACCAAATCGTACAAGTAATATAAATGGTAAGACCAAGTATCGTTTTCCCAAGAGACTCGAAAGGCCTTCTCGTTCACGTGAATTAAAATAATAAGACTTGAAAATAAAAATTAATAAATTGGATTTGAGAAAAAAATTATTAAGATGCAAAATAAAGTTGATTCAATTGACAAAAGAAAACAATGGATGAATGGATGTTGTTGGGGGTTTACAATTTCATCTAATATGCTCTCTCTTATCTACTCCTCTTGAATATTAGTTTGATTAATTAATTGTTATGCGACTTTCTTAGCCTACCTTTAACCCGATCCCTCGGCGAAAAGAGCGTAATATTCACCACTGGCTTGCTATCCTTAGCCTCCCCTAGTAATTAATACCGCATTATAAATAGAAGTTAACGCAATTGATCGTCCTACCCCTATCCCTAGGTGATATTGCAAAATCAAGGAATTACCAACCAGTTCATGTCATTANTNTANGTNNCCANATNAATAAAGACAAACATCAGTTACCGAATGAGTTAAACGATAAAGGCCTTAAGCACAGATGATAACCCAACAATTATCAATCAAAACATATGGAGACCATATAAANATCAGTTACCGAATGAGTTAAACGATAAAGGCCTTAAGCACAGATGATAACCCAACAATTATCAATCAAAACATATGGAGACCATATAAATAATCAAGAGTTTCAATAAAAGAGAGTATCAAAAGATTACATTGTTTCCCCCAACAACAATAGGGTTTAGTTCACCATAGACATGGTGAAACTAAATGAAAGATGGAAGAAGAATGGAAGAGCAAACCCTAGAAAATATGAAAAGGAGCCTAAGCATCCAAGAGATCCTCTCCAGAGAGCAAAATTAGGTCTGGCCATTCTCCCCTGTCAATAGAATGACTCTAAACTCGCAATAGGGGTATTTATAGGTGAGGAGTGCATCAGAAAACAGGCCCAGGCCCAACGGACCACCGCCCGGAGGTTTAAGTGTGCCGCCCGGCGGTTTCCCATAATCCTCCAAACCGCCCGGCGGTTTCCCTCAGAAACGCCCAGCGCCAATCGCCATGCCTACTCCTCGCCCTAGACAAGTGTGCCGCCGGGTGGTGCGTCGACTCTTCAAATCTTCATTTTTATGCTCTTTTCTTGAGTCTACGACCTATATCTTTAACTCCATTCCTCACTTTCTCAAAATAACTACAAAACAATGCAAAACAAGCATAATATCGCTAAAAACAGCTTTTGACTCCCTAGAGACTCATTTATTGAGTTTTGCTTGATTCTAGGCTTATTCCAAGTAGTAAAGGGCGTAATTCGCTCCAAATTGACATATGAAAATAACTAATTTTCAACCTTCATTAGGAAGCTTGCAAAATTGTTACTAGAAGTGGAAGAATTGTAAAAGAAAGAGAGGTTGATAAACAGGAAAGTATAGAAAAAGAAAAGAATCAAAAGGAGGAAGAGAAAGAAAAAAATATGTGGAATAAGAAGCAGAAAGAAGAAGCTGAGAAGTTCAAAGAGAAGGAGTATGAAAAACCTCTACCATATCCAAAAATATATTCCAGAAAAGAGAAACAAAGACAATTTGATCGTTTCATGGAAATTTTCAAGAAATTGGAAATAACCATTCCATTCTCTGAGGCACTCCAGCAGATACCCTCTTATTCAAAGGTTTTGAAAGAAATTATTACGAAAAAGAGAAGATATGCCGAGAAAGAAACAGTTGAGATAGAAGGGAATTGCAGTGCTATCATTAAACGGTCATTACCTCCTAAATCATCTGATCCAGGGAGCTTCACTATTCCTTGTGCTATTGGAGAGCTAGAGGTTGGGAAAGCTTTGATCGATTTAGGAGCCAACATAAATTTGATTCCTCTGACTATGTTTAAAAAGTTAAAAGGGGTAGAGCTCAAACAAACGAGAATGGTTCTTCAATTAGTTGATAGATCCCTCAAATATCCTTATGGAATTGCTGAAGATGTGATTGTCAAGGTTGATAAATTCTTGTTTCCAGTGGACTTTGTTGTTATGGAGATGGAAGAAAATGGGGATGCACCTTTAATTCTTGGGCGACTGTTCATGAAAACCGCCAGAATTGTTATTGATGTGGAAAAAGGGAAGCTTAAGGTTCAGGTGCAAGATGAAGAGGTAAACTTTGATGTTTTCCAAGATATGTCACATTCTAAAGACGACAATTCATGCTTCCAGATGGACCTGGTGGAGGAAATCTGTATGAGACAAAAGAATAGAGTTCGTAACATATCCATGTTAGAAAGAAATTTGACTAACGAATGTGAAGACCTGAACGAGGAGGAGGATAAGTTCCATCAGAAATGTATACAGGAACTGGAAGCAGCAAAAGACGTTTCACCAGAAAAAACACTCTTTGAACAGATGGATTGCACAGAAAAAGTTTCGGACAATAAGATTGAACTGAAGGATTTGCCAACACACCTGAAGTATGTGTTCTTGGAGGATAACGAAAAAAAACCTGTCATTATTAGTGCCTCATTATCTCAAGAGGAAGAAAGAAAATTGGTGGAAATTCTCAAAGAAAACAAAGGTGCCATCTGTTGGTCAATTACTGATCTCAAGGGTATAAGTCTGACTTATTGTATGCATAGAATTCTGATGGAAGACGATTATAAGCCCGTTGCTCAACCACAAAGGAGACTTAATCCTGTCATGAAAGAAGTTGTGAGAAATGAGGTATTGAAGGTGTTAGAAGCAAGAATTATTTATCCAATCTCTGATAGCAAATGGGTGAGCCCAGTTCAAGTGGTTCCAAAGGAAGGAGGAATGACTGTTATTCACATGAAAAAATTGAGCTTATTCCAACAAGGACAGTCACAGGGTGGCGGATGTGCATTGACTATAGGAGATTAAATACAGTCACCCGGAAAGATCATTTTCCTTTACCTTTCATGGATCAGATGTTAGAAAGATTAGCGGGGCAAGCTTATTATTGCTTTCTTGATGGATATTCTGGATACAATCAAATAGTGGTGGACCCTGAAGATCAAGAGAAAACAACATTTACTTGTCCCTTTGGTATATTTGCCTACAGAAAAATGCCATTTGGACTATGCAATGCTCCTGCGACTTTTCAGAGGTGTATGCAAGCAATCTTTGCGGATTTTATGGAAAAAAGCGTTGAAGTCTTTATGGACGATTTTTCAGTTTTTGGAGATACTTTTCAAAGATGCTTGTCTAATTTGGATGCAGTTCTCAAAAGATGTGTTCAAACAAATCTTGTTTTGAATTGGGAAAAATGTCATTTTATGGTTACAGAAGGTATTGTGCTGGGCCACAAAATTTCTGCCAGGGGAATTGAAGTTGATAAAGCAAAGGTTGAGGTGATTGAAAAACTCCCACCACCAACAAATGTTAAAGGAGTCTGAAGTTTCCTTGGTCATGCAAGATTCTATCGACGTTTTATTAAGGATTTTTCAAAGGTTGCAAAGCCTTTAAGTAATCTGCTTGTTAAAGAGATGCCATTTGTGATGAGTCCAGAATGTTTGCAAGCTTTTGACAATCTGAAGCAGAGACTAATTTCTGCCCCAGTGATTGTGGCCCCTAATTGGGATAAAGAGTTTGAACTTATGTGTGATGCTAGCGACTATGCTTTAGGTGCTGTGCTGGGACAGAGAAGAGGAAAGGTTTTCCATGCTATTTATTTTGCTAACAAAGTACTGAATGAGGCTCAATTGAATTATGCCACCACAGAAAAGGAATTCTTGTCCATAGTGTACTCGTTGGAGAAATTAAGATCATATCTCGTTGGATCTAAGGTGATCATTTATACAGATCATGCAGCTATAAAGTATTTACTAACGAAACCTGATTCGAAGCAAGATTGATTAGATGGGTACTTTTGCTATAAGAATTTGATGTAGAAATTCGTGACAAAAAGGGGAGTGAAAATGTGGTTGTTGATCATTTATCCCGATTAGTCAATGAAGAAGTGACGAGTAAGGAGAAAGAAATCTGGGAATCATTTTCAGATGAAGCTCTTTTGTATATTCAGCAAAGACCTTGGTTTGCTGATCTAGCGAACTTCAAAGGTGCTGGTGTTATTCCAGAAGGATTGAATTGGCAACATAAAAAGAAGTTCTTACATGATGCCAAACAATTCATTTGGGATGATCCATATTTGTTTAAGATAGGAGCAGATAATTTGTTGAGAAGATGTGTCACTAAAGCTGAAGCAGAAGACATTTTGTGGCATTGTCATAATTCTCCTTATGCAGGTCATTATAATGGAGAACGCACTGCCGCAAAAGTTTTACAAGCAGGATTTTATTGGCCGACTTTGTTTAAAGATGCTCATAATCATGCTCGAAGCTGCGACAAATGCCAGAGGACAGGGACCATCTCAGGAAGGCATGAGATGCCACTACAGGGCATTTTGGAAGTTGAAGTCTTTGATTGTTGGGGCATTGACTTTATGGGACCCTTTCCTCCGTCATTCAATAATGAATATATCTTGGTAGCTGTAGATTATGTGAGTAAGTGGGTCGAAGCTGTAGCATGTTCTAAAAATGATGCTAACACCGTGATCAAATTCTTAAAAAGACAAATCTTTTCGCATTTTGGAACTCCCAGGATCCTCATTAGTGATGGGGGCTCCCACTTCTACAATGCTCAGCTAGCTAAGGTACTTAAGAATTATGGGGTGAAACATAAGGTAGCTGCACCTTATCATCCGCAGACAAATGGTCAAGCTGAAGTTTCTAATAGGGAAATCAAAAGAATTTTAGAAAAGACTGTCACGTTTTCAAGAAAATATTGGTCCCAGAAGTTAGACGATGCTCCCTAGGCATATAGAACGACCATGAAAACGTTTATGGGGTTATCTCCTTTTCAGTTAGCCTATGGAAGAGCGTGTCATTTGCCAATTGAAATGGAACACAAAGCTTGGTGGGCGTTGAAATTTTTGAATTTTGACCCTGAGAAGGCTCAAGGGAAACGAGGCAACCAACTACTAGAACTTGAAGAAATGCGGTTGCATGCTTACGAGTCATCCAGGACTTACAAAGATAAAGTGAAGTTTTATCATGACAAGAAGTTGAATAAGAGAACTTTCCATCCAGGAGATTTGGTTCTATTATTCCACTCGTGGCTAAAGTTATTCCCCGGGAAACTGAAATCAAAATGGTCAGGACCTTTTGTGGTGAAACGTGTATTCCAGAGTGGAGCAGTGGAATTAGAATCTTCGACTGAAGATGATCAGCAACGAAGTTGGATCGTGAATGGCCCAAGGCTTAAACACTATGTAGGAGGAGATGTGGAGCAATTTGCCTCGGTCATGTTGTTGGTTGATCCATGAGGTTTGGGTCAGGCTCGCGACGTTAAACAAGCGCTACTAGTAGGCAACCTAGAATTTCTTCTTACACTTTTGCATTTTAAATTCTTATAATAGGTTGAATTTTAATTTTGGTGTGTACTCTTGGCTTTAATACTTGTTCTGAAAATGTTTGACTGACTGATGTGCATGATGGATCTATTTGATAATTATTTGATGTGGATGAGAATTGAGTTGCCGTGCATGTTGATATTCTGTGAAATAGATGTGTGATGAATTATGACTGTGGTTTTGATGCTAAGCAGGATGCATGATTGAATTTTGTGTGAGAAAGCATGTGTGTGAGATTTTGAGCTCCAGAGTTTTTATTGTTGTATGCATTGTTCACAGGAAAACATGAATGATATTGCCTTAATCTTGATGATTGATTGAATTGCATGTAAATTGTCATATGATCAAGGCCATTTTTGAGAACCCTTCTTTAGCCAAATTTTCACCCAAAATGCTTGAAAATATTATACCCTTTTTGAACCTTAGCCTTAAACAGGATGTGAACCCTTGTCTTTAAATTATTTACCTTGAGTTGGGATGAGCTTAAATGTATATGATGAAAAGGTTCAAGTTTGGGGTTATATGTGATGAAGGTTGAAAAACAATCATTTTCATATGTCAATTTGGACCAAATTACACCCTTTACTACTCGGAATGAGCTTAGAATCAAGCAAAACTCAATAAATGAGTCTGAAGAGAGTCAAAAGTTGTTTTTAGCGATTTTATGCTTGTTTTGCGTTATTTTGTAGCTAATTTGAGAAAAGTGAAGAATGAAGTTAAAGATACAGGTCGTTGACTCATGAAAAGAGTAGAAAAATGAAGATTTGAAGAGTCGACGCCCTGCCCGGCGGCAATGATAAAGGTTTTTGGATTGATTTGAAAGAATGGTTGAATTATCAAATGGTTGGAGTGCAGAAAAGTCAAACAAAATGCAGAAAAGTCAACCAATCAACCAGAAAAGTCAATCAGTAAACCAGTTGACCAGAATGCTGAAAAGTTGACCAGAGCGCAGTTAACCACCGCCGGGTGGTTGATCGTGGCGCCGAGCGGTTTACCGGAGCGCCGGGCGATTCTGCGGCTTGAGGCAAACCGTCGGGCGGTCATTTTTGGCGTCGGGCGGGTGTCAGATGGGCCTGGGCTTGAATTTTGTCACTTTTGTTGGTTATAAATAGCCCTAGTGCGAGTTTAGATGCATTCTTTTGACAGGGGACAACAACCAGACCTAATTTTGCTCTCTAGAGAGGATCTCTTGGATGCTTCGGCTCCTTTTCATCTTTTCTAGGGTTTGCTCTTCCATTTTTCATCTAGTTTCACCATGTCTATGGTGAACTACACCCTATTGTTGTTGGGGAAAACAATGTAATCTTTTGATACTCTCTCTTATTGAAACTATTGATTATTTATATGGTCTCCATATGTTTACATTGATTATTATTGGGTTATCATCTGTGCTTAAGGCCTTTATCGTTTAACTCATTCGGTATATTGATGTTTGTCTTTATTGATATGGGGACGTACGGTAATGACATGAACTGGTGAGTAATCTCTTTATTTTGCAATACCACTTAGGGATAGGGGTAGGACGATCAATTGCGCTAACTTCTGTTTTTAATGCGGTATTAATTACTTGGGGAGGCTAGGGATAGCAAGCGAGGGATCGGGTTAAGGGGAGGCTAAGAAAGTCGCATTACAATTGAATCAATCAACTAATAGTCAAGGGTAGTATGTAAGAGAGAGTGGAATATATGAAATTGTTAGTACCCAACAACGTCCATCCATCCATTGTTTTCGTTTGTCAATTGAATCAACTTTATTTTTGCATGTTAATATTTTTGTTTTCAAATCCAATTTATTAATTTTTACTTTTCAAGCATTATTATTTTAATTCACGCAAACGAGAAAGCCACATGAGTCTCTTGGGAAAACGATACTTGGTCTTACCATTTATATTACTTGTACGATTTGGTACACTTGCTAATTTGTCAACAAGTTTTTGGCGCTGTTGTCGGGGACTCGAGGTTTATTTTTCTAGTAGTGTGGATTGATTGAATTTGACTTGATTTTATGTTTATTTTTTTTAGTTTTTTTCTAATAAATGTTTTCTAGGGTTTTATGCCTAATTTTTGCACAATGCAGTTTGGACAAGAATTTGATTCTGTAGGCACTCAACTCTACCAAAATAGTTTCAACCACTGGGGGGATCCTTTTTCAAATATATATCGAAACCACATAGGGCATCAGTCCTCTTCACGAAAAGAAACGTTAGGGGAAGCTAAAGAACGTTTACAGTAGAAATTATTCTCTGTACCAGAAGAAACGTTGGGGGAAGTCCAAAAATTCTTGCGGCAGTACGTAGTCTCTAGACCAAAAGAAACGTTGGGGGAAGTCCAACAACGTTTACAACAAAAACAACCTCCTCTACGCAAAGAAACATTGGGGGAAGTTCAAGAACGTTTATTGTAGGAACAACACTCTCATGCCCTGAAGGCTTTGGGCATTATTAAGGCTGATACCGAAGTCAACCCTAAAGAAGAATGTCAAGCCACTATCTTTACAAATGATAAGGTTGCCAAGGAGGAGAAGATAGAAGAAGAAGAGCTAGAGAGGTATGAAGAGGAAACAAAAACAAAGAAAGTTGCTTCTGTGAAAAAGATAGAGGAGATAGAAACAGAAAAGTTGAATGAGAATGAGAAGAAGGACGAGAAGGGAAAAGCCATGGTTGAAGGAAAAGAAAAAAAGAAAAAAAAATGTGAAAATAAAGAAAGAAAAGAAAAAGAAAAAGAGGAGGTTAAGGAAGGAGGAGGTTGAGAAAAAGAGGAAGAGAGGAAAGAAGAAAAGATCACATGAAAAACCTCTTCCTCATAAAAAAAAAATCATAGGAAAGGAAAGAAGTTCAAGTTGGCGATCTTCAAGAAATTGGAGATTAAAGTTCCTATGATTGAAACATGGAAACAGGTGCTTGGTGTTCTTAATGTTATAAAGAAATTCAGTAGGAAGAAGAAAAAGAAAAGAATATCAATAAAGCAGAGTATCAACACCTACTGATGGGTGTTTGATTTGATTTTATTTGATTTAATTTTATGTGATTTGATTTGATTTGATTTGATTTGATTTTATTCTATTTGATTTGATTTGATTTGATTATATTTTATTTTATTTTATTTTATTTGAGTTGGTTTGATTTGATTTGATTTGATTTGATTTGATTTGATTTTATCTTATTTGATTTTATTTTATTTTACTTTATTTTATTTTATTTTACTTTTATTTTTATTTTATTTTATTTTATTTTTGGGTTATGCGCTGCTTCCGATGGCAGTAATGATAACATCTACTGAGGGATGCTAGAAAATTTTTGAATCCACTGAAGGATTCCATGAAGGCACACCTACTGATGGGTGATGGGAGGTAGTGCACTTATTGAAAAGTGCCAACAAGGTTTGGGTCAGGCTCGTGACGTTAAATAAGCGCTAATAGGAGGCAACCTAGCTTTCTTCTTATCTTTGCATTTACATTTCTAGAATAGGTTGAATTTTTAATCTTGATGTGTACTCTTGGCTTGAATACCTTTTCTGAAAATGTTTGACTGACTGATGTGCATGATGAAGCTATTTGATGATTATTTGATGTAGATGAGAATTAAGTTGCAATGCATGTTGATATTCTGTGAAATAGATGTGTGATGAATTATGATTGTGGTTATGATGCTAAGCATGGTGTATGAATGAATTTTGTGTGAGAAAGCATGTGTGTGAGATTTTGAGCTCCAGAGTTTTTATTGATGTATGTATTGTTCACAGGAAAACATGGATGATATTGCCTTAATCTTGATGATCGATTGAATTGCATGTGAATGTCATATGATCAAGGCCATTTTTTAAAACCCTTGTTTAGCCAAATTTTCACCCAAAGTGCTTGAAATATTTTACCCTTTTTGAACCTTAGCCTTAAACAGGATGTGAACCCTTGTCTTGAAATTCTTTACCTTGAGTTGGGATGAGCTTATTTGTAAGTGATGAAAAGGTTCAAGTTTGGGGTTGTACGGGGGAAAATTGAAAAAGCAAGTAAAAGGCATTGAGCTCAATTGTTGTGAAAATAGAAAAATTCATAAGAAAAAGAAAAGAAAAGAAGAAAAGCATGAAGATGAGCTCAATGAAAAAGAAAAGAAAAGGGAAGAAGTTGGGAATGAGAAATTCTGGTGAGAGAGTTGTGCTTAATTGTTGAATATTTTGATAGTTCTGTTGACTCAAGGATTTTGCATTCTAGAAAAACCAATTTTTCTTGTTAGCCCAACCTCATTACAAGC
>NW_014544156.1:87709-88923 GCF_000741045.1 Vigna radiata var. radiata | reverse complement strand
GCATGTAAGGATATTGATTGTTTGAGATGAATGGCAATTTTGTTTCATGTAAATTGTGAACAATATAGAGTGGAGTGTCACCTTAAACACTTGAGGGATTGAGTGAAACACTTGCTTGGTATGATTTGTTAATTTTCATGAGTACATTTTTGCTTAGTGGATTGATCATTCATAATGTAAAACATCTATTGTGCAATATCTGGATTGAAAGCATGCATGCATCTTATTTTGGATTTCACTGAGGATATTAAATTGAGTGGTTTTGTCATGTACCTTGGGATTGTTGAGGAATTGGATGAAACAGTATAAAGCCAAGTTTTGTTTTGTGCGTTATTTTGTTTTGTTTTGCTTGAGGACAAGCAAAATTCTAAGTTTGGTGTGTTGATGAAGGTTGAAAAATAGTTATTTTCATATGTCAAGTTGGACCAAATTACACCCTTTACTACTCGGAATGAGCTTANAATCAAGCAAAACTCAATAAATGAGTCTGAAGAGAGTCAAAAGTTATTTTTAGCGATTTTATGCTTGTTTTGCATTGTTTTATAGCTAATTTGAGAAAAAGTAAAGAATGGAGTTAAAGATATAGGTCGTTGACTCAAGAAAAGAGCAGAAAAATGAAGATTTGAAGAGTCGACGCACTGCCCAGCGGCAATGATAAAGGATTTTGGAATGATTTGAAAGAATGGTTGAATTATCAAATGGTTGAAGTGCAAAAAAGTCAAACAAAATGCAGAAAAGTCAACCAGTCAACCAGAAAAGTCAACCAGTCAACTAGAAAAGTCAACCAGTTGACCATAATGCTAAAAAGTTGACCAGAGCACAGTTGACCACCGCCGGGTGGTTGACCGTGGCGTCGGGCGGTTGACCGGAGCACCGGGCGGCTGTTTTTGGCGCCGAGCGGTTCTGGGGCTTGAGGCAAACCGCCGGGCGGTTATTTTTGGCGCCGGGCGGTTGTGAGATGGGCCTGGACTTGAATTTTGTCACTTTTCTTGGTTATAAATAGCCCTAGTGCGAGTTTAGATGCATTCTTTTGACAGGGGAGAACGACCAATCCTAATTTTGCTCTCTAGAGAGGATCTCTTGGATGCTTCGGCATCTTTTCATCTTTTCTAGGGTTTGCTCTTTCATTCTTCTTCCATTTTTCATCTAGTTTCACCATGTCTATGGTGAACTAAACTCTATTGTTGTTGGGGGAAACAATGTAATCTTTTGAT
>NW_014544156.1:84480-87099 GCF_000741045.1 Vigna radiata var. radiata | reverse complement strand
AACGATATTGGGTTTTACCAATTATATTACTTGAACGATTTGGTACGCTTGCCAATCCGTCAACAGTTAGGGCTTCCAAAAATGGCCTTGATCATATGACATAACCATGTAATTCAGTCAATCATAAAGATTCAGGCAATACCATTCATGCACAACTATGCTCACTCAACAACTCAAATATCAATCATACATCCTTCTTAGCATCATAATCACAATCATAAATCATCATGGATCTGTTCACACAGTTAGTGAACAATTCACCTGTATATCAACATGTAACACAATCGCAATCATCATCCACATCAAACATCATCAAGCAAAATCATCATGCAATAAAACCAAGTCAAACCATAGTCAGAAAAGGTGTTCAGGCAAGTATAGACACATACACTACTCAACAAAATTCAACCTATTCTAGAAGTTCAAAGTACAAATGAAAAAGAAAGATAAAACCTGGGTTGCCTCCCAATAAGTGCTTGTTTAATGTCACGAGCCTGACCCAATAACCTCACGGGTCCACCAACTTCATCACCGTGGAAAGTTGTTCCAATTCTCCTCCCAAATAATGTTTGAGTCTTTGACCATTCACCACCCAACTTTTCTGCGGATCACTAGCAACTGGGTTTACCAATTCAACTGCTCCATTAGGATATACATGATTTATTACAAATGGTCCTGACCATTTAGATTTCAAATTTCCAGGAAATAACTTCAGCCTTGAATTGAATAATAACACTTGCTGCCCAGGGTTGAAAGATCTCTTTATCAACTTCATGTCATGATAAAATTTTATCTTTTCCTTATAACTCCTAGAAGAGTCATATGCATGTAACCGCATCTCTTCAAGCTCCAACAGTTGACTTCTACCCTTTGCTTTGGGTTTCATGAGGATCAAAGTTTAAAAACTTCAAAGCCCACAAAGCTTTATGCTCCATCTCTACTGGCAAGTGACATGCTTTACCATATACCAACTGAAAAGGTGACAATCCCATGGAAGTCTTCATAGTCGTCCTGTATGCCAAGAGTGCATCATCTAGTTTATGCGACCAATCTCTCCTTGGAAAAGCAACTGTTTTTTCTAAAATTCTCTTGATCTCCCTATTAGAAACTTCAGCTTGACCATTTGTATGCAGGTGATAGGGTGCTGCCCCTTTATGTCTCACCCCATAATGTTTAAGTACCATTGCAAGCTGAGCATTACAAAAATGAGACCCCCCATCACTGATGAGTACCCTGGGAGTTCCAAAACGTGAAAAGATTTGCCTTTTTAAGAATTTGATCACATTATTGGCATCATTCTTAGGGCATGCTAGAGCTTCAATCCATTTACTCACATAATCAACTGCCACCAATATATATTCATTATTAAAAGATGGTGGAAAAGGCCCAACAAAATCAATACCCAACAAAATCAATACCCCAACAATCAAAAACATCAACTTCCAAAATGCCTTGTAACGACATCTCATACCATCTTGAAATAGCCCCTGTCCTTTGACACCTATCACAATTTCTGGCATGATTATGAGCATCTTTAAACAAAGTAGGCCAATAAAATCCTGACTGAAAATTTTTGCTGTAGTTCGTTCTCCATTATAATGACCTCCATAAGGGGAATTGTGATAATGCCAAAAAATTCCTTCTGCTTCTTCTTTTGTTACACATCTTCTCAAAAGATGATCCGCTCCAATCTTGAATAAATATAGATCATCCCATATGAACTGCTTAGCATCATGTAAAAACTTCTTCTGTTGCTAATTCAATTCTTCTGGAACAACACCTGTAGCTTTAAAATTAGCCATATCAGCAAACCATGACCTTTGCTAAATATACAAGAGAGTTTCATCTGAAAAAGACTCCTAGATTTCCTTCTCCTTACTTGTTACTTCATTGTTGACTAGCTGAGATAAGTGATCAACAATTAAATTTTCACTTCCCTTTTTATCATGAATCTCTACATCAAACTCTTGTAACAAAAGCACCCATCTAATTAACCGTGGCTTTGAATCTAGCTTTGTCAATAAATACTTTATAGTCGCATGATCCATATAAATAATCACTTTAGATCCAATAAGATAAGATCTAAACTTCTCCAATGCATAAACTATAGCCAAAAATTCTTTTTCTGTAGTGGCATAATTCAATTGAGCTTCATTCAAAACTTTACTAGCATAGTAAATTGTATGAAATACCTTTTCTCTTCTTTGACACAACACATCACCTATGGCATAGTCACTAGCATCACACATTAGCTCAAAATCTTTACTCCAATCTGGAGGTACAATCACTGGAGCAAAAATCAAACTTTTCTTTAAGATATTAAAAGCTTGCACACATTCTTGACTCATCACAAAAGGTGTGTCCTTAACAAGCAGATTACTCAATGGCTTAGATGTGTGATGAATTTATGATTGTAGTCATGATACTAGGCATGGTGTATGAATGAATTTTGTGTAAGGAAGCATGTGTGTGAGATTTTGAGCTCCAGAGTTTTTATTGTTGCATGTATCGTTCACAGGAAAATATGGATGATATTGCCTTAATCTTGATGATTGATTGAATTGCATGTAAATGTCATATGATCAAGGCCATTGTTGAAAACCCTTCACTAGCTAAATT
>NW_014544156.1:66145-84090 GCF_000741045.1 Vigna radiata var. radiata | reverse complement strand
GGGGTTGTTGGGGGAAAATTGAAAAAGCAAGTGAAAAGCATTGAACTCAAATGTTGTGAAAAGAAAAATTCATGAGAAAAAGAAAAGAAAAGAAGAAAAGCATGAAGAAGAGCTCAATGCAAAAGAAAAAGAAAAGGGAAAAGTTGGGAATGAGAGAGATTGGTGAGGAGGAGAGTTGTGCTTAAATGTTGAATACTTTAGTAGCTCTTTTGACTCAAGGATTTTGCATTCTAGAAAAACCAATTCTTTCTTGTTAGCCCAACCTCATTACAAGCCTTGGAAAAGTCCTTTTGATGGCATTTGCATGTAAAGATGTTGATTGTTTGAGATGAATGGAAATTTTGTTTCATGTGACTTGTGAACAATAGAGAGTTGGAGTGTCACCTTAAACACTTGAGTGATTGAGTCAAACACTTGCTTGGTATGAACTGTTGATTTTCATGAGTACATTTTTGCTTAGTGGATTGATCATTCATAGTGTATAACATCTATGCATGCATTTTATTCTGGATTTCACTAAGGATATTGAATTGAGTGGTTTTGTCATGTACCTTGGGATTGTTGAGGCATTGGATGAAACAGTGTAAAGCCAAGTTTTGTATTTTGTGTTGTTTTGGTTGAGGACAAGCAAAATTCTAAGTTTGGGGTGTTGATGAAGGTTGAAAAACAGTGATTTTCATATGTCAATTTGGACCAAATTACACCCTTTACTACTCGGAATGAGCTGAGAATCAAGCAAAACTCAATAAATGAGTCTGGAGAGATTCAAAAGTTGTTTTTAGCGATTTTATGCTTATTTTGCATTGTTTTGTAGCTAATTTGAGAAAAGTAAGAATGGAGTTGAAGATACAGGTCGTTGAATCAAGAAAAGAGCAGAAAAATGAAGTTTTGAAGAGTCGACGTACTGCCCAGCGGCACACTTAAACCGCCGGGTGGTCCAGAACAAGCAGTAAGCAGGGCATCTCACGCTGAGAGAAATCGCCGGGCGCTAGCGATTGCCGTCGGGCGGTGGCATGGGAAACCGCCGGGCGGTGGCGACTGCCGCCGGGCGGTGGCGGCAGGTTATGGGAAACCGCCGAGCGGCACACTTAAACCGCCCGGCGGTAGCACGCTGGACTTGGGCCTGATTTTGACGCGTTCCTCACCTATAAATACCCTTACTACGAATTCAGAGTCATTCTTTTGACAGTGGAAGATGGCCAGACCTAATTTTGCTCTCTGGAGTGGATCTCTTGGATGCTTAGGCTCCTTTTCATCTTTTCTAGGGTTTGCTCTTCCATTCTTCTTCCATTTTTCATCTAGTTTCACCATGACTATGGTGAACTAAACCCTATTGTTGTTGGGGAATTCAATGTAATCTTTTGATACTCTCTCTTATTGAAACTATTGATTATTTATCTGGTCTCCATATGTTTTGATTGATTATTGTTGGGTTATCATCTGTGCTTAAGGCTTTTATCGTTTAACTCATTCGATATATTGTTGTTTTTTGTTATTGACATGGGGACGTGCGGTAATGACATGAATTGGTGAGTAATCTCTTGATTATGAAATACAACCTAGGGACAGGGGTAGGACGATCAATTGCGCTAACTTCTGTTTATAATGCGGTATTAATTGCTAGGGGAGGCTAGGGATAGCAAGCCAGTAATTGATATTAGGCCCTTTTTCGCCGAGGGATCGGGTTAAGGGGAGGCTAAGAAAGTCGCATAACAATTGAATCAATCTAATAATCAAGGTTAGTATGTAAGAGAGAGTGGAATAGATGAAATTGTTAGTACCCAACAACGTCCATCCATCCATTGTTTTCACTTGTCAATTGAATCAACATTTATTTTGCATGTTAATAATTTTGATCTCAAACCCATTTTATAAATTTTAATATCTCAAGTCTTATTATTTTAATTCACGCGAACGAGGAAGCAATACGAGTCTCTTGGGAAAACGATACTTGGTCTTACCATTTATATTACTTGTACGATTTGGTACACTTGCCAATTTGTCAACAATTAGCATCAAAATCACAATCATGAATCACTTACTCATTTGTTCTCACAGCTAGTGAACCATTAATCTGGATATCAGCATTCATAGATTCTCAATCATCATCCACAATCAATCATCAATAGCAAACAACCCATCATGCAATAAATTGAACCATTATCCGAATAAGTGTACAAGCCAAGCATAGACTCAATAATTTCAACCTATACTACTAATTCAAAGTAGAAAGAAAAAGAAAAAGAAAAATCCCTGTCAATACTAGCATCCATCAATAGACGTCATTAGCGTAGATCCTCATCTGAGTCATCATCCTCCTCCTCCTGGGCATCCTCAAAGTCTTCATCATCCTCGTGGTCATCATCCTGTCCTCCTGAAGTTCCAGCAGCTCCGGACCCACTACCATGTGCCTGTCCTCGAGGCCAAGCCATCACACTACAAAACTCATCCATAGTCCACCTGTGCACTGGTGGCTGGTCATAAAGTCTTATGATCATCTCGGTAATGGCCTCCTGCCCTCTGTAAAGGGACTCATGTACCTCCCTGTAGACACTCTCTGCTGGTCATATAGCTCATGTACCTCCCTGCAGACACTCCTCCTCTCGGCAAAGCATTGGCATAAAACTCCTTCACCAACTCAATACTAGCTGATGCTGGATAACTCGTCAGTCTCTCCCACCCTTGCCTTTCAATCTCCAAACCAAACTCTGGAGCCAAATCAGGGATATACATGGCTTTTCTCTCCATCAGCAATCGCCTCTCTTGAACTATAGCAAAATGTTCCTCATGCTTCCTTGAAAGGAACCTTGAAGAATAGTATCTTCTAGGTCTCTCTGGTTCCTTCCTTTTGTTGCCCATTGTCTTAAATCTTCTTGAGGTAGACATTCCTGCATAAATCAATTTCATCCAACAAAATTCATAGAAACATCATTAGAGGTTAGTGCATCATCAGATCATACAATTCTTTGAGGAAAAACAGGGCTCCTCAACACTCAAACATCCAAAAATTTCAACATTTAGGCAAAAGAGCTGCAAACCGCTCAACGTCAAAGAAGACCGCCTAGGCAGTTTGCCTCAAGTCGCGCCACCGCTCAGCGGTAGAAGCTAGGGTTTTTCAAAATCTTTGCCTATTTGATCCTAATCTCCACTCTTTTGCTAAAATCATCAATCCGAACCAAAATCATGCAATTCAATCGGTACAAACAACTCCTATTCAATCAATTCATGCATAGAAATCAAAAGCCCTAATTTATCATGTTCCTAAACATGTTCTTCAACAAGTCCCAAAAATAGAAACCTTAAACAGGAATTTGCATACTTACTTGAGTGAAGATTATGAATGCTTGCAGAAAAATTGCTTAATTGATGATGTATGTCCTCTCCAATGCAAATCCCTCAACCAAAAACTGCAAACTTTGACAAAGTAATGGTGGAAAATTGAGTTTTTGGTGAATGGGTGAATGAGAAAGTGAGGAAATCTCTCTAAAAATTTCTTGAAAGTGAAAGGAGAATGTTAGGTCTTAGGGAGACCGCTCAGGCGAAATGCAAAGAAGGGTTTCAAAGTGAAAAACTTGGAAAACCACTCAGCTTTTAAGAAAAGCCGAGACCATCAGCGCCGCAACCGCTTAGCGGTCTGTGCCTAATTTCACTTCTTCTTCTTTTGCTTTCTTTTTAGTAATCTTTCCTTCTAGCACTTAATTTCAACCTTCAATTTTTCAAATATATGCTTTTCCCCTCTCAGATGCAATCATTAACATGTAATGCACTTAACACAGGATTAATAAACAAACAATCAATTGGGTTGCCTTCCAGGTAGCGCTTGTTTAACGTCACGAGCCTGACCGAAACCTGTTTAGCACTCATCAGTAAGTGTTTATCCTTCCAACACCCTTCAGTAGGTGTTCTTACCTTGTATCCTTCAGTAGATACATAAAAGATTTAGCATCCCTCAGTAGATACTACCCAAAAAGTGTTCAAAGATTCAATAAAGTATATGTACAAAATCAAATACCCTAAAACTACAAATGTTTAATCAAAGTGGGATTTAGATATAATCAATTCATTCCATCATGGTTGGGATCTTCATCAACCCAACTCCTTAGTTGCTTTCTATCCACTTTCTTTATGGCTCTTGTGAATGGTTTCCTGATTTCCAACTTGCCATCTTCTCGACTCTTAATAACAAGCCAATTCTTGTTCTTGAATCTCACTTGTGCTCCTAATTGAAGTGGTGTATATTCAGTGTGGATAGTGCCTCCTTTGTCAACCTCCTCATTTTTAGGTACCTGCAAAACATTACAACTATTAGAATTGGTACCTATTGTGTTGTCCTTTAGTGCAACTTCTCTTCTTGACTTCTTATGCCTGTCCCTCTCCTTTATTTTTACTTTCCTTCCTTTGGAGAAATTATACATCAACACAAATTCTTGATCTTTCAAAGTTATTATTCCATCATGGATACACATTGCCATTCTGGAAGTCCTCATAAAAGGTCTTCGTAAAATTAATGGAATCCTTCCTTCATTCTTCATATCCACGACTACAAAATCAATCAAGAATTCCAACTCCTCAATACGGACAATTGCATCTTCCACCTTACCAGCTGTTTTCTTAACCGAACCATCTGCCACTGTTATAGTAGTGTTTGTTGGTTTTAGGACTAACCCTTTAATTCTCTTCAAGTAACTTAAGGGCATTAAATTTACACTAGACCTAGAGTCGATCATTGCTCTTCCTATATCCACATCATTTATCACGCAAGGAAGAGTTAACAATCTTGGATCCTTCATTTTTGGTGGATGATGTTCTTTTCTTGGCTGCACAAATACTTTTTGTTCTTCCTCTTCTGCATCAAGTTCTATCACCTCTCCAATGTAATTACTTTTATTTGTAAAAACAGGAATTTGAGGATGGCTTTCTTCCATAGGAACCATGGTCACATTTCTAAATATTTCTCTCATCTGCCCATTATAACTATCCCTTCTTTTCTCAACTTCTTCCAATCCCTCTTCTTCTTTCTCTTCTTCACCAAACTCATCATTCTCACTTACCTCTTCTTCATCACTGCTAATCTCAATCAATTCTTCCTCTTCTTTTCTTTTCTCCCTTACTACAACAGCACGACATTCCTCCTTAGGATTAACATCAGTATTAACCCTAGCTTGATTCTTTTTTGTGACTTCAATCCTTTCTGACAGTTGACCAAGTTGTGCCTCTAATGATCTAAAAGTAGCTTGATCACTTGACTGTTGCGAATGATAATCTTTCACAAATTTATCAAATCTATTAGAAAAGTCTCTAACATTCTCTGTCAATTGATTTATTTGCTGCCACAAAGGAGAAGGTTGTTGCTGCCTGAAGCCTCCTTGTTGCCCTGATGGGTTATTCTGTTGTTGGCCAATACTTGGATGATTCTTCCAACCCTGGCTAGGAGTGCCTTGGTTGAAATTCCCTTGCCTATATTGGTATTGGTTCCCCATATAGTTAGCTTCCTGCTGCATCTCCTCAGGTATAGCACATTGACCATTAATATGGTCNCCACCACAAAGATCACATAGCTGTTGTGCTTGAGAGACATTACGAACCTCCTTTGGAAGTTGTGAAAGGATCTTTGTCAATGTATCTAGCTTTTGGGTCAAAAGATGATTTTGAGCTAGCATTGCATCATTTGCAGGTAAGTGCAAGACTCCTCTCTGTTGTGTCGGTACGCCCCTCTCACTATATGCTTCTTGTCCATTAGCTGCCATTCTCTCTATCAAGTCATAGGCTTCATCCTCAGTCTTTTGTTTGATATCACCTCCAGCTGAGGCGTCCAACATCATCTTAGACTGCATATTCAGTCCACCAAGGTAGGCAAGAACAATGGTTGTCTTGTCAAATCCGTGAACGGGTGTTTCTTTGAGTAATCCTTTTAATCGCTTCCATGCTTGACTTAGAGTTTCTTCCATGCCTTGCTTGAATGATGAGATCTCCAGTTTTCCCTGAGTAACTTTAGACTGTGGAAAATATTTGCTGACAAATGTTCTAGCCACAGCTTCCCATGTTGTAAATGTTCCTTCAAGAAAGGAATTGAGCCACGTCTTAGCATTGCCTTCCAATGAGAACAGGAACGAACTAAGCCTTACTCTTTCATCTGATACACCTGCCATCTTTATTGTGTTGCATATTTCACTAAACGCTGTCAAATGGTCATAGGGATTCTCATTTGACAAGCCATGAAACTGTTTGCTCTGCACCAGGTGTATAAGTGATGGATTCATCACCATGTTGGTCGTTTGATCTGTAGGCATAACTATGCTGCTAAAATTGAAAAGGCCAACCGTATCTGATTGGTCTGCAAGAGTGCGTCTTGGAGGAATTCTTTCAGCCATCTCCTATGTTCTTTTATCTGGTGAAGGTGATAGTAATCTGTTAGGTGAAGGAAACAAATCCCTAGATGGGCGTCTGACTTTCCTTCTCCCTCTTGCTTCGCTTAAGCCTTCAAGAAGAGGTTGCGTATTTTTCTTGCTTCTAGTATGTCTAGTCTCCTGTTGCATGCACAAGAAACACAAACCCTAGTAGCACTTTTTTATATTTAAAAAAAAATAAAAATAAAAAATAAAAGATAAAAAGATATATACAATCAAGTCAAACTTAATCAATTTACACTACTAGATAAGTTACCCCACGAGTCCCCGGCAACGGCACCAAAAACTTGTTAAGTCCCTGGCAAGTGTACCAGATCGTTATCAAGTAATATAAACGGGTAAGTCCGAGCATCGTTTTCCCAAAGGACTCTTAGGCCTTAATTTTCATGTAACTAATCGTGTAAGACTTGAGAAGAGAATAAATTTGGTGGTTATATGCAAAGAACAAAAATAAACATGCAATGCAGTTGATTCAATTGGTTTTGAGAAACTATGCATGAATGGTGTTGTTTGGGTTTACAATTTCATCTAATCCACTCTCGTATATCTACTCTTCTTATTTACTTCACTTATTTATCTAATTGCCATGCACACTTTCTTATTTACCCTTAACTCAATCCCTTGGTGAAAAGAGCCTATTATTAATTACCGGCTTGCTATCCCTAGCCTCCCCTAGTAACCAATAATGCAATGCGATCAGAAGCAAATACAATTGACCGTCCTACCCCTATCCCTAGGTGATATTTGCATAATCAAGGAATTTCCCACCAGTTCATGACATTACCGTACGTCCCCATATCAATAAAGAAAAACACCTTTTATTGAATGAGTTAAACAATAAAAGCATTGAGCACAGATGAGAACCCAATAATTGATAAACAAGTATATGACAAGCATATGAAATAAATAAGAATTTGAATATATGAGAGTTTCAAAAGATTACATTGTTCGCCAACAACAAAGGGTTTAGTTCAACAAAGAATGGAAGAAATAACCCTAAACTTGGTGGAATGGAGCCTAAGCATCCAAGGAACCTCCTCTAAGGTGTGGAATAGCTCTGTACGTTTCTCTCTGCCAAAAGAATCCCTTTCTAATTCGCAATGGGGCTATATATAAGCCCAAAAAGATAACATATCGATTATAGAAAGATTTACAGAATCTAACTAAAAAAACAGGCAACCGGCCAGGCGTCTAAGTTCACCGCTCAGCGGTTTGCCTCTTGCCGCTTTGACCACTGAGCAATTTCCCTTTAATCGCTCTGAGCGCTCAGCGGACCATTCTGGCGCTCAGCGGCTTGCTTGACCCTTCTTTTAATCATTTTTCTCCTTCTTTCATTGGTCTAAGTCCACCTTACTTCACTTCCATCAAGCTGCACAGTATCCAACACAGAAGCAATGAAAATAGATACTTGTGAAATCATCCAAGCAGTTCAAAGCATGAAAAAATGATCAATCAGTTCAAGAGATGAATCAAAAGCACAGAGCCTCACAGATGCACACTATCAGTGTTTCTCTCAAGTGCCTAGGGTAAACAATGTCAACTCAATGCACTCAAGAAAGAAAACACAAACAGACTTTGCAAGCCTCTAATATCAACACTCAAACACATATGCATGTTCAAATCAAAAGGTCTTTTATGGATGTAATGGGGCCAAGGAAAAGGGAGGATATGATATGGATGAGAAGTTACAAACCAAAGGGAAATAGAGGAGCAACGGGGAATAAGGGCCAACACATTCAAACACACACAAAACCTCTAATTCAATCCTCTTCTTGACTCCATTATTCACAAAAAAATTTTATTTTTCTCATTTTTCTGCATTTTTTTTTTCATCTTGTCTCTTTTCTTTTTTTCTCAATATTGGACATAACTCTAAGAGACAAGATACACCATGTATTTACAAAAACACAAACAAGAAAAGGAGTCAACTAACCAACTCATCTGAATAACCCAAGAGACCACACTTATTCCCAAAACAATTCCAAAGCTCCAAAATTTCCTAAGGTTAAGGTAATCATGGTTTTTCACTTAGGGCTAACGTATGTGCTTCAAAACAAAGAAATGGGGAAATTAAGGCTCAAAGGGGCTATCATAGGATCACAACAAGGTAGGCTCATTTGGCTAGAAAGGCTCAACAACAAAATGCCTTTATCACTTTGAAACATGCGCATGAATCAAGAATTATCAACAAGAGTCAAGCCAAGGCATAAGTGCAAGCAATCAAGAGACATATCACACACAAGAAAGATCATCAAATGGCTCAAATCTCGCACAAGGTAATTCTGTCACAATCAATTCAACCTCTCAAACATCATAATCATCTTTCGAACAAAAGAAAAGTAAGGAATCCAACCAATCAGAGTATCAATGAAGTGAAGGAAAACTGACAACCTAAACAAAGTCCATAATTCACGAAAAGCATGCAAAACTGTACACAAGACACAACAAACTACATAAAAACCAAAACCTAAACAAAGAAGCAACCTCCCCTAATAAATAGACCACACTTAAACTACACAATGTCCTTAGTGTGTCACAATCAGCAGGTCTAGGACAAGGGCAATAAAAGCAGGAAAGGGAGGAGAAGGGAAAAGAAAACGCCCCTGATCATGGTGGCAGTTGCCAATTTTGAACTTTCAGGGAGATGTTCTTCACCACTATGAGGCTAGTCTTTTTAGGCACAACATGGATGGGGCTCACCCATTAACTATCTAAAATTGGGTAGATGGTCCCAACTTGCAACAACTTGGTCACCTCCTTCTTGATGACATCCATAGTCATAGGGTTTTGCCTTCTCTGTGGCTGCCTAACTGGCTTTGCTCCATCCTCAAAAAGAATCCTATGCATGCATGTGGATGGGCTAATACCAGGTATGTCACCCAAACTCCAACCAAAAGGCCTTCTTGTGCTCTCTCAGCACACCAAACAACTTCTCCACTTGAACAAAATCAAGGGAGGTGGAAATGATCACCGGTTTCTTCTCATCATCCTCTAAGTACACATACTTGAGGTTATCCGGCAATGGTTTCAACTCAAGAGTGGGTGCCTGCAAGTCAGATTCATTTGTACTTCCTGCAACATGGTTAGTGTATTCTGACTCTAAAGAATTCACAGGTAAATGTAGAACACCCATCTCATCACAATCCAAATCAATGTCCACCACAGATATGTCAACAACATCATCAATATCACGCATAGCATCAATATCCTGGACATCACAATCCTCATCAAAATCGTGATTCAAATCCAGATTCAATGCATGGATGTAAAGAAGATAGAAAAGAATGCTCTTTCTCATGCAAAGAATTAAACTCCTCAACAACATGTTTATCAATAATGTCATCCAACATGTCAATCCTAAAAACAGAATGGTCCTCAGCTGGAAATTTCATTTTATCAAGAATTTTAAAGTGAACAACAATATCAGCAAATTCCATAGACAAAGTTCCAGCATACACATCAATCTTGGTTCGGGCAGTTTTCAAAAATGGCTTGCCTAGGATAATTGGAGCGGATCCAAGAGAGAATCCCTCCTCCATCTCCAAAACATAAAAGTCAGCAGGAAAAATCAATTCACCAACCCTAACCAAGACATCCTCTATGTAACCTGTCGGGTGGATAACACTTCTATTGGCCAACTGAACGACCACACCCGTAGGTTGTAAAGGACCAAGAGACAAAGATTTATAGATAGACAAAGGCATGACATTAATAGAAGCACCTAAATCAAGCATGGCATTCTCAAATTTATTGTTTCCAATCACACAAGAAATGCAAAATATACCTGGGTCCTTACACTTTTCAGGAATGTGCGGGACCGACTTACCAATAAGTGCATATACATTCCTCCCCATGTCGATCCTTTCATTACCTTTCATCTTCCTCTTGCTTGAGCATAGCTCATTCAAGAATTTTGCATACTTTGGAATCTGTTTGATTGCATCAAGTAGAGGTATGTTCACCTCTACCTTCCTGAAGGTCTCCAATATTTCTTTATCCACCTCTTCCATCTTTTTGCTAGGAATTGGCCTTGAAAGGAAGGGAAGAGGGATAGGCCGATCATACAAAGGAGAAAATGCACTGGTGGTAGTGGTCGGAGAAGGAGAAGGTCCACCTAGAGGAGAAGAAGAACCACCGAGAAAGGAAGAAGATCCACCCACCTCAAATGTCCTGCGTGGCCAGACTGGTCCTCTGTCCTGTGAGAAGTGGCATGCGTGGGTGTAAGTGTAGGAGTTGGCTCTGAAGGCACAACAATCTGCTTCCCTAATCTGAGGGTTATGGCACTCACATTCTTCGGATTCTACACAATCTGGGATGGTAACTTATCAGAATTCTGAGATTGCACCTAGTTTAGTTGAGTAGCCATATGACCCATCTGATTAGTGAGACTCTGTATTGAAGCTCTAGTTTCCTGCTGAAACTGCAAGTTCTGCAAAAGTCATCTGTCTCACAAGCTCTTCCAATGAGGGCTCAGAAGAAGTAGAAGGTTGGGCAGCTGGTTGGGTAGGTGCCTCTTGCTGCTACTGTTGTTGCTACCTTTGATTTTGTTGCATAGGTGGAGGCACATATTTGTTAGGTCCTCCAGCATTCTGGAAAGGTGGCGCCTGCTGCTGATGCTGTGACGCATTGTTCCATCTAGGATTGGGGTGATTCCTCCACCCTGGGTTGTACCTGTTGCTGGACAAGTCATGATTCTGCTGTTGTGGCTGCCTGTTATTGTATATGTTAGTAGCATAAGCTTGAGGCGCATCAGGGGCAGCAGGGTGCTGCAAAGTAGGACAGGCATCTGTGTGGTGGTCGTTGGAAGTACAAATAGCACATAGTCGTGCAATAGATGCAGATGAAGTTGTAGGTCTCTAGTTGGTTGCCAACTGTGTCACTATCTTCATAAGAGAGTCAAGCTTGCCTTCCAATTTGCTTTCAACAGCTGATAAAGAATGGGCACCAACATCATGTACGCCCCTCACCATAATGGCATCATTCCTAGTGCTAAACTGTTGGGAGTTGGAGGCCATCTTCTCAATCAATTGCCTGGCCTCAGCATGCGTGGTGTCTCCAAGAGCTCCACCACTGGCAGCATCAATCATACCCCAATCCATGTTGTTCAAACCCTCATAAAAATACTGGATAAGGAGTTGGTCAGGTATCTGATGGTGGGGACAGCTTGCACAAAGTGTCTTGAATCTCTCCTAATACTCATATAAGCTCTCTCCACCAAGTTGCCTAATCCCAGTTATGTCTTTTCTGATAGTTGTGGTCCGTGATGTTGGAAAAAATTTCTCCAAGATAGTTATGCCTCTTCAGATCATCCCAGCTAGTGATGGATCTAGGTTCCAAACCGTACAACCAATCCTTAGCAACACTTTCCAATGAATGAGGGAATGCCTTCAAGAAGATGTGTTCTTCAAGAACATCATGCGGTTTCATAGTCGAACAGACAATGTGGAATTCCTTCAGATGCTTATGTGGACTCTCACCTGCAAGGCAATGAAACTTGGGCAACAAATGAATCAGTCCAGTCTTGAGAACAAATGGAACATCCTCATCAGGGTATTGGATGCACAAGCTTTCAATATTGGAATCAGGTGCAGCCATCTCCCTAAAAGTCCTCTCATGAGGTGGAGGTTGGGCCATATTGTTCTCAGTGTGAAAGATAACAGAATCAGAATCAGAATCAGGTGCAGATGCAATAGATGCAGTATGCACAAAGTACTCAGTAGTGGATTCAGATTCAGTAGTAGGATAAACAGTATCTAATGGAACAGACTCAGAAACAAACTCTAAAGAAAAATTCCTAGAATGCCTAACTAACCCATGAAACGTCCTATCAATCTCAGGATCAAAGGGTGGTATGAATCCAGGATTTCCTCTAGTCATGCACTAAGTCACAATACCCTGTAATCATGAAACAATAGCACAAAAAGTTCAAACCACAGAAAAAAAAAACACCAGACAACACAACTCACACAAACAGAAACACTACACAAGACTTAAAATTGAATCGTTGGTCCTTGGCAACGGCGCCAAAATTTTTGATGGGTGTCGCCGCCCATGCAAAATTTAATGTGCAATTAGAAATGCAGTATAGCTAGGAAATGACTCCTAGGTCGTCTCTCAAGGACCAATTTTGTGGTTCAAGAATTAAGTCAAACACGAAGTGGGGGGTTTGTGAAAAGGTTATGGTGAATACAGATGAATAAAATCAAAACACTGACGCAAAGAGATAATTAAACACAGATTTAAAAACGGTTTCAAAGACAGAATGAAAACTGTTGGTCATTAACTTAATTACAATGCTTCCTATCACAGATCAACAAAATTAAGCAACGACTCTAACCTCTAATCCAACACAGTTAACCAACTAAGGGAAGGCTAATTATGTTTTCATAAAAGCGGACTAAGTGAACGCAATGTTAACATCAAATCCAATTTACACCATGCAGTTTAATCAACTAAGAGAAGACTCAACACCAACTGGGCAACTAAGTGTATAACCAATTGCAAGTGCAAATAAAGATTTGATATTAACCAAGTCAAAGTGGCAATCAAACATACAGTCCAGAAATCTCAAAGAAGCAATGCAATATTGCTAATGACCAACACAGTTAAATTAAGATATCATGGTAATTAAAGTAACACGACCACAAATACAAGACAACATTAAGACAAAATAAAATAAAATACTAGACACCAACAATGCAACAAACAATTATCTAACACAGTTAAATTAATTTAAATGTAAAACTAAATTAAAGAAATGAAAAACAACTTATCCTACTATGCAAACTAATTTAAAACAAAAGAAATAAACTAATATGACTTTTCTCCTAGTAACTCACCTGACCCAATGTGAATATATTAAAGAAATTGAAAGTGAAAATGGCCTACAAGACCTTCAAGAACGTTAGGTCCCACGCACACCAACTTGAATGCAAATGTGAATTAAATAAACCTTTTTCCAGTGGGCTCTTCGACCGAGAGTGCAGCCATCAAAGAAAATTCAACTCAATGGGATCCGTGCCCATTCTTTAGTTTCTCGGGAAAGCTTAAGCTAAATCACTTTGAATTCTTCCTTCCAGCACGTCAACTCCTTTTTCTCTCTTCAATCAAACATAAACGAATCACACCCTCCTAGAAGAAAATAAGTTGCTGCCAACGTGGTGCACCCCATCTTCAATGTGCCCAACTAGCAAACAATCACTTCTTCATTCTCAATGAGATAAAAGGAAAGAACCTATCCAATAATTATCTACCAACACGTCCCATCCAACCAGCCTTCAGCTAATCTCCTCTTCACTCATTCAAAGCAAAAGAAAAATTGTGGGTTGCAACAGCCGTGACACAAAGTTTAAGAATCAATAAAACACCAACTCTCCAAATTGAAAACAATCATTCCTTGCTTCATGTGGCCCACGGTGCTAGATGTGACACCAACCATTCTAACCTAATTACCTTTCCAACATTCAATCACCAAAAAAGCAATTTTTTTTCTCAAATAAAGTTGCATAATGTCTCATCCCAGCAGCACCGTTCTGAACGAAAAGGAGGAAAGGAATTTAACATTCATCAAATGCAACAATGCTTGCAAAAAAAAAAAACGTGTTTTATATTTTTTCATTCATCCTCAAAACCGTGGACAACCGTCAACTCCAGAGGAAAACGTTCAAAGCAAAAACAAAAACGAAAAAGAATGTGCAAAAGTGAGTGGCGGTTGTTGCAATCCCTAGGTTCGAGGATGTGGTCTCAAAAATTAGGGTAGGGTCCACCCAAACCCTTAAGTGCCAAGTCACTATTTTTTCTATTGGGCTTAGTCTATCCTAACAAAATTGGCCCACATTACATAAATTCATCTACAAATTCCAAACTACTAAGCTAAGCTAGATTAATTCTAAATTGCCTTGTGGAGAGTCTTCACTTAATTGGTGTCGTTCCAAAAGTCTCACACTGTGATTCCAAAATTGCCCTGAAAATAAAAATAGGAATAATTAAGCTTAATTAATTCAAATTAATTAAAATAAGAATTATTGGTCTAATTATGCCCAAATGGTGAAAATGACACAATAACTAAGAATTAAGCATAATTCATTAACACAATTCGGTGCAAAAAACTAAGTGAATGGTATAAAATATTGATTCATCACCCTGGCAAGTGTACCAGATCGTTATCAAGTAATATAAACGGGTAAGTCCGAGTATTGTTTTCCCAAAGGACTTTTAGGCCTTAACTTTCATCTAACCTAATTGCGTAAGACTTGAGAAGAGAGTAAATTTGGTGGTTATATGCAAAGAACAAAAATAAACATGCAATGTAGTTGATTCAATTGGTTTTGAGAAACTATGAATGAATGGTGTTGTTGGGGTTTCAAATTTCATCTTATCCACTCTCATATATCTACTCTTCTTATTTACTTCACTTATTTATCTAATTGTCATGCACACTTTCTTATTTACCCTTAACCCAATCCCTTGGTGAAAAGAGCCTATTATTAATTACCGGCTTGCTATCCCTAGCCTCCCCTAGTAACCAATAATGCAATGCGATCAGAAGCAAATACAATTGACCGTNACCCCACGAGTCCCCGGCAACGGCACCAAAAACTTGTTAAGTCCCTGGCAAGTGTACCAGATCGTTATCAAGTAATATAAACGGGTAAGTCCGAGCATCGTTTTCCCAAAGGACTCTTAGGCCTTAATTTTCATGTAACTAATCGTGTAAGACTTGAGAAGAGAATAAATTTGGTGGTTATATGCAAAGAACAAAAATAAACATGCAATGCAGTTGATTCAATTGGTTTTGAGAAACTATGCATGAATGGTGTTGTTTGGGTTTACAATTTCATCTAATCCACTCTCGTATATCTACTCTTCTTATTTACTTCACTTATTTATCTAATTGCCATGCACACTTTCTTATTTACCCTTAACCCAATCCCTTGGTGAAAAGAGCCTATTATTAATTACCGGCTTGCTATCCCTAGCCTCCCCTAGTAACCAATAATGCAATGCGATCAGAAGCAAATACAATTGACCGTACTACCCCTATCCCTAGGCGATATTGGCATTATCATGGAATTTCCCACCAGTTCATGACATTACCGAACGTCCCCATATCGATAAAGGCAAACATGTTTTACTGAATGAGTTAAACAATAAAAGCATTGAGCACATATGAGAACCTAACAATTGATAAACAAGTATATGACAAGCATATGAAATAAATAAGAATTTGAATATATGAGAGTTTCAAAAGATTACATTGTTCCCCAAGAACAAAGGGTTTAGTTTACCATAATCATGGTGAAACTAGATGAAAATAATGAACGAATGGAAGAAATAACCCTAAACTTGGTTGAATTGAGCCTAAGCATCCAAGGTGTGTGGAATGGCTCTGGACGTTTCTCTCTGCCAAAAGAATCCCCTTCTAATTCGCAGTGGGGCTATATATAGGCCCCAAAAGATAACAGATAGATTACAGAAAGATTTACAGACTCTAGCTAAAAACACAGACAACCGCCCAAGCCCCTAAATTCACTGCTCAATGGTTTTCCTTGTATCGCTTTGACCGCTCAACGGTTAGTTTTGCTGTTGAGCGGTTTCCCTCTAATCGCTCTGAACGCTCAGCGGACAATTCTGGCGCTCAACGGCTTGCTTGACCCTTCTTTTCATCATTTTTCTCCTTCTTTCATGGGTCTTAGTCCACCTTACTTCTCTTCCATCTTTAATTCATCTAAAAACCCTGCAAAACAATGCAAAACAAGCATAATATCTCTAAAACCAACTTTTGACTCTCAAGAGACTCAACTAAGTGTTTTACTTGATTTGAAGTTCATTCTAAGCCACAAAGGGTGTGTTTTACTATCAAATTTAAGCATGAAAATAACGGTTTTTAGACCGTTATCAGATACCAGAACGTTGAATGGTCTGAGGTTCAAGAAATCCGTAAACGAAAGACCGACCTTGGTCTACAATGACTATGTCCATGTACCTATAACAACAAAGTTAACTTGTTACAAAGAATGCATCTAAATTAAAATATTATGGTAGACAAAATTAACTATCCTACATGCACCAGAGTTGAATAATGGAAATATTCAATATCTTGTCTCCCACAATGATCTCCGATACATCGTTGAATGTGATATATACTAGCAGATGGGGGGGAGACCAAATACTCTTAAATCTCAGTATATTTGTATTGATCCTTTGTTGAACCTGGGAATTCTTGACAATAGTTTTGCTATGGGATCATCCTCCGCTTCAATCATGTCATCATCATCATATTCAGTTATTGGTGCCTCATCAATCTTGTATTGAGGATGTGTGAACTGAAGATAACATTTTAAAAGTTATGAACAAATATTTCTAAATGATAATATAAAATTAGTAATGATAAAAATATTATACCTGTTGTGTAGCAATGTGTGTGATAACTAATGCTCTAGGCCAGGCTAAAAAACTTCCTATGGCCTCCCCCACAAATTGAACTTCAGAAGTGGGTACAGGCACCTGAGCCTGGGGATCCCGAACCTCGTTAATCATGACACACACGTGCTGGGGTGATATGGAAACACCATGAATAGTCTGGCCTCCCTCAACTACTCGTCTGACAACCACAATGCGTGCAGGATCCCCATCAACCAACAAGTCATATTGACCAATGTAGTTAGTATGTTCAACAGCAGATCAGGATCCTTGGGTGCTGGCAGGAGGTGGTGCGGGAGTTTCAGTGGGCACACCCAGGGTGCCCTGCGTTAGGGATTGCAGATTCTCTTCAAGCGCTCTTTGTATTTGTTTTTGTTCTTCTAACTACTCATTGAATCGTTGCTCCATTTGATGAATTCTTTATTCTCGCTGATGATAGGGCTCTCCATTGATGTGATGAAACTGGAAACCGAAAAGGAAGGAAGTCCAGCAAGTGGCAGCGAAATTTGGTGGAGTTCAGTGAGATGCTTGTTTCGGCAGAGAAGGAGATGGTGTGGTCCTTAGCTCAGACAGCCTCATTGTTGGAAGAAAGCTAAGAGGTGGGAGAGAGTTGATGGAGAAGATGACTTTGGTAAGCATTTGCTCGGTAGAGATAAATTTCAGAATGTAGAAATTTCTCATATATTCCAAAGTGAATACAAGGACAGCCAAGGTGAGTTATATAGACTCATCAACCTTGGACTTGTGATGAAAAACGTGTTCAGCCACTATGAATCACGTTGCCTAACTCTAATACATGTGCTAAATATGCTAGCTTCTAGAATCTATATGGAGTACACGTTTATTTCAATTTCTAAAATAGGAAAGTTCCCGATGCACCCCTTATCAAGCTAAACTCACCCCTCCTTTATGTAAAATGACTTCTTTATCCTTCTTTGGTGGACTTTATTTATTGGGCTTGGGCCCCGCGTATCATCCCCTCCCTCTTGAGAAGGATTTGTCCTCAAATCTGGTGGGTCGTCTTTATGAGGACTTATTTTTGTTGGCTCCATATAAGTTCCTCCAGGGTCAAATGTGAATCTGCAATAAGCATCAAACATATCACTGATTAATTTC
>NW_014544156.1:46684-65772 GCF_000741045.1 Vigna radiata var. radiata | reverse complement strand
GAGGTGGTGCTTGCTCTTTTCCTAGTTCTTGCTCTTCTTTTTGTCTTATTGGCTCTTCTTCTTTGCTTCTCTCTCTTCTTTCTATTTCTCTTCTTGTCTCTTCTTCTTTTCTCTCTTGCTCTCTTTTCTCTCTTCTTTGCTCTTCTTCTTTTCGCTCTTGCTCTCTTTTCTCTCTTCTTTGCTCTTCTTCTTTTTTCTCTTTGGCTTCTTCTTCTCTTCTCTCTTGCTCTCTTTTCTCTCTTCTTTGCTCTTCTTCTTTTCTCTCTTTTGCTTCTTCTTCTCTTCTCTCTTGTTCTCTTCTCTCTTGCTCTATTCTCTCTTGTTCTCTTCTCTCTCTCTCTTTCTTCCTTTTCTTTTCTCTCTTTTTCTCTTCTTTATCTTGATTCTTGCTTTTGTTTTTCTCTTTTTAATCTCTCATCTCTATATTTACTTGTCTCTTCCCATAACCTCTTAAGATTTTCTAGAAACTTACTTTCCCTACGAGAGAACCCACTTAAATTGTTAATGAATGACTGGCCTTCTCTAATAAGCTCTCTCATAAGTTCTAAGTTACTTGAATATTTGGAGGCACAAACTCTCTTCTCAAACAAGCTTTTCAATTCTTTCCAATTATGAATGGGAGATTTTCTTCCTATCCTAACATGATATTGCCTTTCTTCCCNCCACTCTCTTGCATATTTTTCAAATCTAGAAGTGTAGAGACTAAGGATGTAAGATTCATAATCTCTAGAATAATAGGATTCAGATTTACTTCTGCTAACCATGAAGAAATGCATGTCCTCAATTTCCCTTTCCCAAGCTAGGTATGTTAATGCACCAATATCCTTACCAAAGAATGGAATATTTTCCCTAGCTTGTTTATACAAATTATCCTCAATCCTATCAAACTCATGAAATGAACAAGTCTTCCTTCTAGCTTTATCATGTTCTCTCTTGATGTCTTTGTAACTAAGTGCCTTATCAAGATTAAAATTCTTAGAAGAATATCTTCCAAACATTTTATGAATTTAAGAGTTTTCTTGAAGTAAGGACTAAAAGATTTCACTTAAAAGCAATATTCCAGGTAAGAGAGGTGAACCTAAAAAGGTTGCTTAAGTACCAAGTCTTGCCTTGCCAAATATGCTTCAAGTTACTTACTAAGAATCCTTAAGTCAAAATCACCTTTAAATGCACCAAAAAGTTTAAAGACAACAATCAATCATGAAGAGAAAAAAAAAACTAAACTTTAAGATTTTTCCAAAATCTTTGAAAAATTGAAAGAAGTGAGGTCTCTTAGGTGAGGCTTGGACTTTGGATCCAAGACACACTCACCGTCTACCAATTTTAATGAAGAATTAAGAGCAAAAAATTTACAAGTGATGGAAGAACACTTGTGAATTCTTCCAAGTCACTTGCTTAATGGCCATTTACAAGTACTTTTGCAAAACAAATGACTTGAAACAACAAGGAAATGAGAAGGAAATGATGTGTGCAGCTTTGGCTTCTCTCAAAGAAAACTTGCTGGCACTAAATGTAGCCACACTAAACTCACAGTTGCAGGAAAAGTGAGGCTGAAATTATAATGTTTTGAACGTTGTCCAGTAGTTGTTGTTGCTGCAACAATAATTGGAAAATTCTGCACTGCCGAGATGAATTTTGCTATGCCAAGTCAACCATTCAACCAACTTTAACCTCACCAATCTTCTTTCTAATATGCTACCAACAATAGAAAACCGCTTTATACTATTCTGCAGCCACAAAACACTCACAAAAATCCACCAAGATCAATGTTAATTGCCACAGAAAGAAGTTATTGTTGTTGCAGGACAGACCAAACAGAATTGCACCAAGGAAGTTATATCAAACACTTGGTGACAGATTTTCAATCAAGACAAACAAGCAATTAATTCGGTTTGCAATGAAATTTGGCACTCAAAAGGAACTTAGAATGGCTCTAGAACAGATTCACAAAGCAATAAAAGACACACATGCTGCAGTATAACAATTTTCACATAAATTCTCCAAATTTCGCAAAGTGTTTGATGTAATGTCTCAAAGAAAACTGCATATATGTGTTTCTGTTGTTGCTGACTTTTATCTCTTGGATTGCGGGAGTTTTAAGCCTCTTTTAGGTGTTATTTTTCAATCACAATGGTTAGGAAAACATAGAGACTTTTCTCCCAGCTTTTGCCAATCCACACAATCAAAAACTAAACTCAACTTTAAGGCTTTTCAAAACTGTCTGCACATTACAAATTGGGCTGGAAATTTCGAATTGATGCTTAACTGATATGAAACATAGTGTATGATGATTTCCAACAAGTTTATATGGTGATAATGACTAGGTGTAGGTAGCTAAACACTCACAAAACAAAGTACAGCAGAAATTGGCTATGACACTTCCCAAAAAGTGACCAAAATGAGGTATCCAAGCAATGACTACAAGCCAATTCGAAAATTGACCATATGAACAGTACCCCCTAGTTTTGATGCACTTTTAACAGATGTTTAGCTCATCAAATCAACATAAAACAGCTGTTTAAAGAAAATGACTATGCTACTAGATGAATTCAAGCCAAATGTGGAAGTGACATGATGATTTTGTGCATTGGTGTATATCTGACCATAAAATCAGTTTGGACACATTTTAAATGATCAAACAAAGTGGTTATGATGTTCTAAATGCACAAAAATCAGCAAAGATGCAATTTCACCATTCAAGTTGCCAAATTATGCAGAAAATGTATAAAAATCTGCAGCATTTTATGAAATCAAACTTAACTGGATTCAAACTGGTTTAGGAACAATGAATTTCAAGGAGATTAAGTCTAGATCTAGCTCTAGAAAATAAAGCTAGCAGAATTAAAATGACCTACTGACTTGCAAAGACAACAAAATACGGTGCAGAGTTTATTTTGAAATCATAAAACAACAAACATAACAGATTTGCAGCAACTCAATTGTTCTTACTCCAAACTTCAGATCTGAATTTAATTCAATTATTGGAGTGGTAATCATCAATTCAAACCAGCAAAACAACTGACACACACCTCTGGATCACAGATTTCAATTTCCATAACAGAAACTGATACAACAGTAAATTTTGTTGCTGCATTCTCGGGAAATCCCGTAACTCAACTATAGTTTCTATGATTCAATGATGCAAATGGCTTGTATACACTTGAAACAAGTTTAAAATCATGAAGGAAACTTGCTTCAAACAACAAACATCACAGATCTGGACTGAACAGAGATTCACAGTAGTTCCAGATTTAGAAAACAGAAAACGTTACGCAGAATTCAAAAATTTTGCAGAATTGGTGTTTTTCTTCAATGCTAAGCTCATGTGATCAAAGCTAGACAATGTCTTGATGCTTTTTAAGATCGATGAAGAGCTATCACTGCACTGGATTTGCTCGGTAGAGATAAATTTGCTCGGTAGAGATAAATTTCAGAATGTAGAAATTTCTCATATATTCCAAAGTGAATACAAGGACAGCCAAGGTGAGTTATATAGATTCCTCAACCTTGGACTTGTGATGAAAAACGTGTTCAGCCACTATGAATCACGTTGCCTAACTCTAATACATGTGCTAAATGTGCTAGCTTCTAGAATCTATATGGAGTACACGTTTATTTCAATTTCTAAAATAGGAAAGTTCCCGGTGCACCCCCTATCAAGCTAAACTCACCCCTCCTTTATGTAAAATGACTTCTTTATCCTTCTTTGGTGGACTTTATTTATTGGGCTTGGGCCCCGCGTATCAACTAAAGATCCATCTGCCTCAGTGCTTCCTGATTCGTTGATTGAGTTGTTTTTTGTAGAGGGCCAAAGTAGTTTTGTACACATCCTGGGTGCTCCGGTTTTCCAAAGGTCGTTGTTAAAATGTCCTCCCTACCTTGGAGAGTAAATGTTCCCTTTGTCTGCTGCTGAACCAACTCATCCTGCACATTAAAAAAATTACGTTACTTAAATTGCAAGATATGATAAAAACACAATTAAACAATCTTTGCAATTTGAACATACAATTCTCTGTGAGATCGCTACGGCTGAGGTAGATGTCATGTTCCCATCTGATTTCGTTCGAGCAGCCTTCCACATCTCGTACCTTGTAGGTGGAGGTACTATGTTTGGGGACTCAAGCCTTAACTCATCCGCTCGACTCTTTATAAGTTTTTTCTCCAGTTTGGCATAACCACCTCGTGATAACACGTGTGGTGCATCATTTAGCCTTTGCCTTTCTTGGGCGGCTAACCTTTTACCCTGTAAAACCATTTTTATGCATTTGAAGACGTTGTTGGTTAAGATAAATACCTTCCATTCCTCAGTCTCTCTAGATTGACGAAACTGCATCCATTCTTCTTCTGTGAAGGAATAATGTTGAGATGGATTCTCATGTTGTCTGTCTCCAAACACATACATACGTGTCATCCTTGTCTTGAAATCCCTCCATCTCTTACATATCTGCGATAAAACTTTCTTCCTCATGTCAAGTGTGTTTGGAACATCATATTTTAGCTATTTAAAACAATGAACGTGTGAATGACATAATAAGATCAAAGGAATAAGTACATAAGGAATTTTTTTTTAAGTAACCATACCATACCTTAACATCTTACCATAAGAGGTTTTTCTCGACCTCTGGGACGTCATCCCAAGTTGTATAAAGGATAGAAACATGGGTTTTGGCTATCTTACCAAGATGGCTACTAAATCTATCAGCATTTAGCCTTGATGCCACACCGGTTTTAGGGTCAATCTCAAGATGTCTCCTCTGCCTAGGAACCTGTCCAGATGTCACTTCTCGCAAACGTGTCACTCCTCATGTACGTCTGGTCTGTCCTGATGCTGAGTCTGAGGTCGACATACTTGAAAAATATATACAAGGTTAGTATGAATTGAAATTGAAATACTCATCTGAATATATGTACATATAAAGTCTAAACAAAAAACAAGACGTTACTTATTAAGATATTGTTTTCTCCCAGATCCCTTCATCGTGATCACTACGAATTGCATGTATGTCATCGGCAACGTCAGCAATTGTGTCTTCAATGGGTCTTGATGTGCCACATGTTGTCTCAAGTATATCAAGAGATTCTTCATCATTAAACCTGTGCATGTTTTTTCCTTCCAAAACCACTAACCATTTTTCATTCGCTGGATCACTGACGTAGAATATTTGCCTTGCTTGACTTGCCATAATAAATGGTTCATCATTGAAACTCATCTTTTTAAGATCTACCAATGTGAAACCAGAGCCATCTGTAATGATTCCAGAATTTATATCAACCCATTTACACTTGAAAACGGGGACTCTGAACCTCGCATAATCCACCTCCCATATTTCTTGTAGTACTCCAAAATAACTAATTAATCCAGTGATTAGATTTTTGTCTTTAGAACTAGAGAAGTTCACTAACTCAGCTTTTATTGTAACCCCACTATTTTGAACTCTACTTTTGTCATATTCTTCCTTTGTCTGAAAAGAGATATTGTTAATATAGTACCCATCATATGTAATGACATTTGTGTTCGGCCCTCGAGACAACCTCAATAGAGTTTCAGAAACATGTGGAGTCGCATAAATCTTTTTCTTAAACCATTGTAAGAAGGTTTTGACATGTTCATTAAGATGCCATTTTTCACTCATTCTTGGGTGTGATTCCTTTATTTCATTAACGTGTTCATAAATGTAAGGAATAACATCATCAGTGTTGTTTAAGATGTACAAATGAGCTTGATGAACTTCTTTTCTACTCACACTTTGAATCCTCACACCACGACCCTTACCTTCACATTTTCCTTCATGTATGCTCTTGGGTAGACCCACTGGTTCACAACTTGGCATGTAAGCTGAACCAAATTCAATGGCTTCTTCTGCAAAGTATCGCTCTATGATTGAAGCTTCTAGTGTATACTGATTCTTGAAATATCCCTTTAAGATTTTCATGTATCTTTCAACAGGGTACATCCACCTTAAGTATACCGGCCCACATATTCGAATTTCTCGGACTAGATGAACTATCAAATGAACCATGATATAAAAAAAAGGTGGAAAATACATCTCCAATTCACATAGTAGTCTTATTCCTTCATTTTCTAATTGATCTAAACATTGACGGCCAACAACTTTCTTTCAAATGGCATTAAAGAACAAACAGAGACGTGTCAGAATACCCCTAACAGAAAGAGGTAATATGCCTCGAATAACTACTGGTAACAATTGTTGCATCCATATATGTCAATCATGAGATTTTAAACCAACTAACTTTAGCTCTTGCACAGAAACAAGGTTACTAATATTTGAAGAATAACCTTGTGGAACCTTTCCACTTCTTAAAGAGTTACAAACACTTTGTTTTTCTTTTTTAGAAAGAGTGTGACAGGCTGGGGGCAGATAGGTGCATCTCTTCCTATTGTCTGTGGATGTAACTCAGTTCGGATTCCTATTTCAGCCAAATCTTGTCTTGCTTTTATTCCATCTTTGGTCTTCCCTTTCACGTTTAATAAAGTTCCGATGACACTGCCACAAACATTTTTTTTCTACGTGCATCACATCAATACAATGTCTAGCATCAAGTTTAGACCAATAGGGAAGATTAAAAAACATTGATCGTTTCATCCAAACATTTTTTGCAGATGTACTGTTACAATGTTTTCCGAAATACAATATCAATGCTTTTGACTTCGTTGTACACCTCTTCACCATTCCGGGGTCTGCACACAACCTCATCCTCGACACTTCCATTGATTGTTATTTTCAATCTACGATAAGGGTGATTGCGAGGAAGGAATTTCCGATGTCTTGTATAAACCGTCTTGTGACCATGCTTCAATTGAAGGTAACTAGTGTTTTTTTCACAAATCGGACATGCAAAATGTCCTTTAACACTATAATCGCTCAAGTTTCCATAGACTGGGAAATCATTTATAGTGCAAAACAACATTGCACGCAAACGGAAATTCTCTTCAACATCTGAATCAAACACTTTGACACCTTCTTCCCACAACAATTTCAAATCATCAATTAAAGGTTTCAAGTAAACATCAATGTCATTGCCAGGTTGTTTAGGACCAGATATCATCATTGACAACATGACATATTTTCTCTTCATGCACAACAAAGGAGAAAGATTGTATATCATCAACATAACTCGCCATGAACTGTGTTTGCTACTTAAGTTCCCATACGGATTCATACCATCAGTTGTAGGTGCAAGTTTTAAGTTTCTTGGATCTGCACGAAATTTTGGAAATGTTTCATCGATCTTTTTCCACTGTGGTGAATCTGCTAGGTGTCGAACAAGACTATCACACTTTCTTCCTAAAACGTGCCATTTAGGGTTCTTTGCATCCTCCTTAACAAAGAACATACGTTTGAACCTAGGTATTATAGGCAAATACCACATCACCTTACCAAGTGCACCATCATTACCTTCTTCACCAATGTTTTTGTCAAATTTCTTTTTAAAATGTCTTAAACCACATGTTGGACAATAATTTAGCGAAGCAAACTCCTTGATGAACAAAACACAATCATTGGGACAAGCATGTATCTTCTGATATTCAAGACCCATTATACATAAAACGTTTTTGGCCTCGTAATTACGAATAGGAAGAGTATTATTTTTTGGAAGCATCTCCTTCAGCAACTCCAACAACTCCATGAAATTTTTATCGGTCCATTTGTTCCTTGCTTTTAAACTAAACAACTTCAAAGTTGCAGACAAACGTGTAAAGTTCGTAGAGCCTGGGTACAATGGTTTCTCTGAATCATTGATAAGAGAATTGTACAAATTATCTCTTCTAAAGTTATCTTCACCAACATCACATATCATGTCCTCTAGATGATCACTCATCCATTCTTCCACATAATTTGTTCCTCATGCCAACGTCCCTCACTAAAACACTTAAACCTGATGTCTCGGTAAATAAGACTATCCCTAATTACCAGTTCATATAATTCCTAGCACTTTTGGTAAAAGGATGTGAAGATTAGGAGGTTAATACAACTAAGACCCATACCCTCATATCTGAGCAATATAACCCTTAGGAGTAATTTAACAAGGACCTAAATTGAAAGGAACCTGTCAGCACTCATGCAACTCACAAATCATGTTATTGTATAAGCAAGCATTAAGAACAGGTAAATTACTATAACAATTAATGAAAAAAAGCATATGAAATTAAGAATCAATTCAAATACATGAGAGTTTACAAGGTTACATCATTCCCCAACAATAAATAGAGATTAGTTCCCCATAGACATGGGGGTACTTTATGAATAATGGAAGAAAGAAAGAATGAAAAGACTAAGAATTGGCTAGGAGTGTATTTGATGGAAGAAGGAGGATCCCATCAGCATTGTTATGCTTTCTTTTGCCAAGGATGCAAAACCTAGAGCCCCAGGGTCCTTTAAATAGTGCCAGAGGCGTTCCAAAGCAAGGTCCGATCCAAAAGAATCAAAACGAAGCAGAAACAGAGCCCAGTCCGCTAAAATCGTCGCCCAAGCATCTAAGGAGGCCGCCCGAGCGAGAATTGACCTTCATGTAAGGCCCAGGCACCCAATTTTCGCCCAAGCTTCGTGCGCCTATCGCCCGGGCGAGCAACATTGACTTTTTGGTTGACTGGTTGACTTTTTCAGCATTTTGGTTGACTGGTTGACTTTTCTAGTTGAGTGGTTGATGTTTCTGAATTCAGCTTTGACTTTTCAGCACTGCAACTGTTTGGTACTTTAATTCTTCCTTCAAACCATTCCGATAGCCTACAAAATCAAGGGAATTAGTCAGAAAATCATTAAGTTCCACCTCAATTCTCTTATTCATAAAACTAAAGCAAAAACATGAGTCCAAGCAAGTTTTTAAGTAAAAAAGGGTGTTTTTAGTATCAAAATTACATCACAAATAACGGTGTTTTAAACCGTTATTAGCACCCTAAACTTAGAACTTTGCTTGTCCTCAAGCAAACAAAGTGCAACTCAGCTTTTTGGAACAATCACTACAATGACTCAATCTTTTTCAAAAACTTTTTCAAGACAAGAAATCACTTTTATCAGTTTCAGCATAAGATTTCAGTCAAGATGTACAGATATTTCAATGTATTTTCAACAGGTGTTATCCTTAAGAGTGATCAATCAACCAAGCAGAGATGCAATAAAAAATTCAGAGAACTATTCCTCACCAGGGAAAGTGTTTCACTCAAGCACTCCGATATATCTCTTAAGCATTCAAAAGTGTCTCACTACACTCACAGGTGTATGGTGTGGTGTTTCTCTCTATTGTCACTATGTCACACAAATTAATTTTGCCTTTCATTTAACCATAATCAAACATACTCACAAACAGGTTGTCATCACTAGGGCTTTTCATGGCTTGTAACTTGGCTAGGCTAAGAAGGAAATTGGTTTTTCTGGTCAGCAAAGTTCCTTGAGTTAAGAGAGACATTTATGAATTCATCTTTCAAGAGCAACTCTCTCATCCTTTTCCCAGCCTTCCCTTGTAGTGAGCTCTTTCTCTTTCTTTTTGAATTTTTCTTTTCTAACTTTTTCTTTTCTTTTCCTTTTTTCTTGCTTTTCCTTTTGATTGCTCACTGCCTAGAGAGGTGGTTTGTGTCCTGGTAACCCCAAACATGAACCTTTATCAGTACCTCATCAAATGTTCTCAACTCAACTCAAGGTGAAGATTTTTTCAAAAAGGTTTTTCAAGACATGCATAAGTGATGAGTCAATATTTTCATGATTTCGCTTAGTTTATTGTGCTAGAATTAATCAGGGAATTGTGCTTAAATGTCCGGTATTTTCCCATTTTTGCTATTTGTGCTTAATTTGACCGGAAATTCTAATTTTAATTAATTTGATTTTTCTGAGCTAATTATTTGCATTATTATTTTCAGGGAATATTTTGGAAACACAATTTGGGACATTTGGAGGACACCAAATAAATTCAAGACTCTCCAATTAGACATTTTAAATTTTAGTTATATTGTAATTTTATTGTTTAAACTTTTTGGACAAACTTTTGCACATTGGGTCATTGTTAAAAAAATTATGAGGGGCCCAAAATTGTAGGACACTTGCTCTAGGGTTTTCTTTTATTTTTAGGGTGGACCCCACCCTCATTATATGACACTCATGCTCCTAGGAATCAAGTGTCCAACCGTCACACATTTTATTTTTCACTTTGTGCTGGAACGTTTTTTGATGGCTATTGTCTTTGAAAAATGCTTACGGTGATGGGCATTGGATAATGAAGGAGCACTTCCCTTTTTCTTTTATTGTTATGCAGTGTTTTGTTTTATTCTTTTTATTGAATGAAGAAACATTGATTGATGGATAGAAAAGGTTGTTGTTACGGTTGCAACGTGACCAGCTGATTCCCTTTTACAATTTTTATTTGCTTTGCAATTAGAGAAATGGGTGAGTGTGTTGCTTTATCACATTTCCATTCTTTGCTTTTGGAATACCACGGTGGTTTTACTTTCTTTTAGAATGAAGAGGAGGTTAGGTGAAGTCTATGATGATGGGACGATGTTGGTAGTTGTAGGAGTAGATAGTTTTCTTTTCTTTTATTTATTTGAAGAGTGAAGAGTTGATTAGATAGGGTTAGGTGATGCTTGTACGGTGGTGGTATTGAGAGAAGAGAATGAATTCATTTTGGAGAAGTTGATACATGTTTCATTTAGGTATTTAGGTGCAACACTGTCATGGCATCTAGGAGGAATTTAACATTTTTATTTTGCTTTCATAAATTGAGAGATAGATTAGGTGAGTGTGGGTCTATTGCTTGGAATAAAGCTCATGGTCATTGCTTTTGAAGAAAGAGAATGAAATGGAATTTGGTGAAAGGGTGTCTCGGCAAAGTGATTTTGTAGAAGAAGAAAAATATTTTTTTTACTCCTTGGTAGCAAGTCAATTTAACGTCAACTATTGGGAGGAGAGGGGAATTAATTTTCTTCACCTTGAAGCTTGGGAGGTCACGTGATTAGGTGGACGAAAACTATATTCACTCATTTCTTTGCTTTAAAATAATTGGCATAGTATATTGAGTTGTGTTTCATTTTTTTTAGTTTAGTGTTGCATTTAAATTATTTTAATTGTGCTAAGTAATTTTTTGTTGCATTGTTGGGGTCTAGTATTTTATTTTATTTTGTCTTAATGTTGTCTTGTATTTGTGGTCGTGTTACTTTGATTATCATGACAAATTAAATTAACTGTGTTGGTCATTAGCGATATTGCATTGCTTCTTTGAGATTTCTGGACTGTATTTGTTTTTGCTACTCTAACTTGGTTAATATCAAATCTGTATTTGCACTTGCAAATGGGTGTACACTTAGTTCCCCAGTTGGTGTTGAGTCGTCTCTTAGTCGATGAAACTGAATGGTGTAAATTAGATTTGACGTTAACATTGCATTCTCTTAGTTCGCTTTTATGAAAACATGATTAAACTTTGCTTAGTTGGTTAACTGTGTTGGATTAGAGGTTAGAGTCATTGCTTTATTTTGTTGATCTATGATAGGAAGCACTATAGTTAAGTTAATGACCAACCGTTTTCAGTCTGTCTTTAAAACCGTTTTTATATTTGTGTTTAATTATCTGTTTGCGTCAGTGTTTTAATTAAATTCATCTGCATTGACAATCCATTCACAACCCCCCCCCCTCCCCCACTTCGTGTTTGACCTGATTCTCGAATCACAGTTTGGTCCTTGAGAGACAACCTAGGAGTCACTTCCTAGTCTATACTGCATTCTTTTATGCACATTAAATTTTGCATAGGGTGCGCACCCACCAATAAGGCTCAAGGTTCAAAGGTTAGAACAAATTATTCTCTTTTCAGTGGGAAAAAATATTTTGAAGGCCAAAAGAATAAGGGATAACAAAAGATGGACTTGATCATATGGAACCTACAAGCAAGTAGTTCAATCACAGAAAATTTGGGCAAAATCATTCATGCTTCCAACGTAACAACAATTTATTTAAAAATAACTCTGAAGCTCAAAACTCACACAGGTAAACTCACAAGTTCTCAAATTCAGAAAAATAACCTGCTCAGTACCTCAATCAAGCTTTATCTCAAGCACCTGTTTTACAAATTTATCATCATGCATCATCTCAACTTCAATCAAACACTAGAATTTTCAAAATGCAAGCTTATCTCACAAAACAGAGCACAGTTGAATCAAAGCAGTTTAGTTCATTCAAGCAAAGCACAATAAATAAAATAAAAGAAAAGAAAACACACATTAAAACCAAAAATAAAAATTGAAAAGTAAAGGTTCAGAGCACTGGGTTGCCTCCCACCAAGCGCTTCTTTAACGTCACTAGCTTGACCCAATAAGTTCATCATCATAGCATCCATCAGTAGATGTTGTTAGTAACATCCATCAATAGATGTTTAATCACATAACATCCATCAGTAGATACTAATTTTTCTTGTCTTCATTGGTATCCCTCAGTAGACACCAATCTTTCTCATCTTCATTGGCATCAATCAGTAGATGCCTAACATCCATCAGTAGATGTCTAGTCACCATCCTCTTCCATAGCAGCATCCATTAGTAGATGCTCTCTCACACTCTTCTAGCATCCATCAGTAGATGCGAATCTTTCCCATCAACATCCTTTAGTAGATGTTAATCTTTCTCTTCTTCATCAGCATCCATCAGTAGATGCTATCAGTACTGCCATCAGAAGCAACGCATAGCCTAAAAAAACTCAAACACAAACTCAAAGTCAAATCCAAACCACACAAATAAAAATAAAAAATAATAAATAAAATAAAATAAAAGGAAATAAAATAAAATCAAATCAAATCAAATTAAATAAGATCAAATAAAATAAAATCAAATCAAATCAAATCAAATCAAATCTAATCAAATCAAATATAATAAAATCAAATCAAAGCAAATAAAATAAAAAAAATAAAATAATAAAAAAATTCAGAAACTTGGTTCAAGATATTTTTTTTTTCTTTTTGTTGAATTTTTTTAGGAACTTAATATACTCAGGAACTTAATATATTCAGAAACTGTTGTAGTGTCCTAATCATAGGAACTTTAATCTCCAATTTCTTGACAATTTCCATGAAACGCTCAAACTGTTTCTCCTTTTTCTTCCCATGGTCCCTTTTTGGGTGAGGAAGGGGTTTTTCATATGATTCTTTCTTTTTGCTTTCATCCTCCCCCTCTCTCTCTTTTTCCTTGGGACACTCTTTAGGGCAAAAAGGACTTTTCTGAATTTTTTTCTCTTCTCTCTAAACTTCTTCCTTTTCTACCTCTTTCTCTTTCTCACTCAAACTTTCTTTTTCTTCTCTCACTATTTTTATCTCTTCCTTTTTTTCTTCTTCTTCTTGCTCTTTCTCACTCAAACTTTACTTTTCTTCTCTCTCTATTTTTCTCTCATCCTCTCTCTTTTCTTCTTTTTCTCTTTCCTCATTTGGAACTTTGTCACTTTCAATGACAACATCTTTGCATTCCTTTTGAGGCCTCTGGTTGTTTGCTATCTCAACATCTGACTTAAAACCTTGCACTAAGCCCCAAAATTTTGTGATGAGGCCTGAATATTTTTCCAAAATGAGATAGAGTCTTTCAGGTATTGTTGGAGAGTCTCTTAAGGCATTGTAGTGCTGTCAGCTTGCGGTGGACTAGTGAATAGTCCTTTAGCTTGCGCATATTGATTTTTATTAATGCTTGGGTAAGGTTCCCACCAGTAGTTGAAATCACCTTGGTAGAACTACATCCTGTTAGAGAATATTGTGAGACCTGCACAGAAATTCTAGAGAGAGATTGTTAGTTATAAAAATATAATTAAGAGATTGTGAGCTTTTTTCTTTTCTTTTTTTTTTCTTTTTTTTTTTGAAAGATAAAAATAAAAATGGAAAATTAAAATTGATGGAATAAAATAAAATAAAATAAAATAAAGTCAAAATCATTCAAGAATCACATAAATAGAATAGCTTAAACCGTGAGTCCTCGGCAATGGCGTCAAAACCTTGTTGGAGCAAATCGGCAAGTGTATCGAGTCGCACAAGTAATATAAAATGGTAAGACCAAGTATCATATCCCAGAGGACTCTCAACGCTGAACAGTTGTGTCAAAACAGGATTAATTAAGACTTAAAAGAAAAGAGATCATGGATTGTATAGCAAAAAGAATAAAATAAAGCAAAGTAAAAGTGATCAGTGGCAAAAGAGAACAAAGATGAATGGAGGTTGATTTATGTGAGATGAGTATGTTGGGGTTAGATTTCACCAAGTTCCCTCTCATGTATCTAAGAATTCTTCTTCATTCATTACTGCCAACATCCCTCACTAAAACACTTAAACTCGATGTCTCGGTAAATAAGTTTGTCCCTAATTTCCAGTTCATACAATTCCTAGCATTCCTAGTAAAAAGATGTGAAGATTAGGAGGTTAAGACGACTAAGACCCATACCCTTATGTGTAATTGATGAGTCAATATTTTCTCGACTTTACTTAGTTTATTGTGCTAGAATTAATCATGAAATTATGCTTAATTGTCCGGTATTTTCCCATTTTTCCTAATTATGCTTAATTTGACAGGAAATTCAAATTTGAATTAATTTGAATTTTCTGAGCTAATTATTTGCAGGGAAAATTTTGGAGATACAATTTGGAGCATTGGGAAGGAGACAAAATAAATTCAAGACTCTCATATTAGACATTTTAAATTTTAGTTATCTTGTAATTTAATTGTTTAAACTTTTTAGACAAACTTTTGCATATTGGGCCATTGTTAAATTTTATGATGGGCCCAAACTTTGAGGAACACTTGGCATAAACTTTAGGGTTTTTAGGGCGGACCCCACTCTAATTTTAGGACACATGGCCTAGCTAAAAAAGACCATCTGTCACACTTTTGGGGAAGGGACTCTCGGCAGATTTTATTTGGAACTTTGGTGGGGTGTTGCAATGTTTCTCTGATAGCATTTTCTTTCAATCATGTTTAGAGTTTTTGAATATGGATGAGTGATGAACCATTTTATCTTTTCTTTTCTTCTTGTGCAAGAGCTGTTGAATTTCTTTCCATTTTCTATTCCATAAGTAACGTGTTGCTGCCGTGAAGGAGTAACATTGCTTCATTTTATTGACTTAATTTATTTTGCTGCTGCTGTCACATCCGGCAGCTACTTTTTTTTCTTTTGGTAGCAAGGCAACGTGAAAGCACTTCTTTTCATCTCCTAGTCAAAGGTTTTCTTTAATTTAAGCAAAATGATATTTCAACACCTTATTTTGACACTCCTTTGACACTACCCACATGGCAAAGTGTCATTGGGTGTTTTTTCTTTTAAAAAAAAATTGATTTTAAAACTTAACGAACGGCAAAGATGGAATTGAAAGAATTGTATTTTCATTTTCGTGGTTTCCTTTCTCTTGCATTGTGTTTTGTTCTGATGAAACAGGGTCTCATCTCGCTCTCTCGCTCTCTCGCTCTCTTGTCTCTCTTATGTTGCCTCGCAGTCGCTTCTCGTCACCATTGTCGTGTCCGTCTCGCTGGGCTCTTCTCCACTGGTTTGGGCAGTTGTTTCGCTTGTCGGGAAGCCCTTATTTTGGGCGTTGAAGACTTTTCCATTTCGTTCATCACTCGATTTGCCTCTCGGCAAGCACTCTCCACTCCCTTTGGCCTCACCATTGTTGTGCCCTTTGTGTGTGGATCGTCGTCTTTGTGCTTGGTGTCGTGGTGTGTATCTGGTACGTTGACTTTGGTAAGTGGGAACTGGAGAATATACAATGTTGGTTTCGTTGTTATCCATTAACTGTCACAAACCCTAACGATGTCCAAATACTATGTTGTTTTCGCGCAAGTCTAATGGCTTCCCCAAAACAAAGTGTAAGATTTAATTTAAATTTTCTTGATTTTTGGTATGGTTGATGTTTTGGTTTGTTGTATTTATGATTTTCTTGTAATGATTTGTAGTGGCGCCTGCATGTATCGATGAATTCGTCAACCATTATTGAAATGAATAGTTTACTGAAAGAGTCTCATGTAGAGCGCATTAGGATGACACCGTTTCACTGGTGCGTACAAATTATAAAACCTGTGGAAGTGAATTTGAAATTGTTGAAACGTATGGTTAAAAGGTGGGTCGGGAATGATGTGAGTTTTAGGGTTTGTCAACAACTTGTTTCGTTGACTACTTTAGATGTATATATGACAACCGGTTTGGGTATGGGTGGTCTACATGTTCCTCTAGATGAGTGTGTAGTTGGATTTGTTGGTAGGGTATTTAATCCGAAAACCACTACCAAAGAATATTGGATTGATATGTTTAACTTGATTGTGAACGATGAAGAAGTAAATGTTGACGTAGTTTGTAGGTTGTATATTTTAGTATGTTTAGTAACCTTTTTTCTGCCTAGGAAATCTGAATATGTCGCAAACATGCCTTGTGCTATTTTAGACGACTTAGATAGTTTGTGTTTGTATGATTAGGCGTCGTGTGTACATAACCACCTAGTTCAAAGCTTAAATAACTCAAAGAACAAGATTATGTCCGGACGAATGAAGAAGCCCCTCAGTCTTAATGGGAACGTGGCTGTGCTGCAGGTAACATGATTTATTGAATATTGTTTTTGTAAAGCACTTGACTATTTGGCTAACTTGTTGGTTTTGAAACTTGAAGGCATGGGCGGTGGAAAGATTTTCTTTGCACCGACACACAAGTCACAGGAGGTTCCCACGCATTTGGATTTGGAACCCGTTAAAAGCAAAGACAAAAACAATTAAAGAGATATTTGAGACCGGCGATGTAAGTGTTTGAAAGTTTGTTTAATTTATTTGATGGATATATTTGACTTATGTTGATGTTTGTGTTTGTTTGCAGTTACATCTTGATCGGTATGTAAGTCGAACGGATCGTCACAATGTTGAACTTCGAATTGCATTGGGAATGGATGACATTGGGTTGTCCAAAGGTGAAGAATCAAAGGGTGAACCATCGAGGATTGAGGAATCAGATGATGAAAGCACCGACACTGCCACGTGGCTGCAAGATGCTGATGCGATTTTGAAGAAGACGAACTCTGAAATAGCATCATTGCATGGCCACATTTCAAAGCTGACGAAGGAGTTAATGGACCTTCGTGAATTTCCAATGCAAAACGAAGAAGCTACATTTGGTGATCCTGGAGAAGTAGTTGGTGGAGGTGACGAAGATGTCGGGTTTGGAGATGATAACCATCCTTTAGGGGATGAAGAACCAGCAGCTGGGGATGAAGAAGCAGCAGGTACACATAACGAAGCTGGAACCTCCGAGCATCGTCCTGATTATATAGAAGTTGTTGATGAAGAAGACGATGTTCCTAAAGGATTGGTACCGCTGGTAGTTGCCCCTCTCCGTAGTTATGTTGGTTATCTTAGTGCCTCCGATGTCGACATTGACCAATTGTAGCATGCAATATGTAAATGGGACAAAAAGAGAAGACATAGGTAATTTTTATGATTTTCATAATTTTATTGTGGTAGAGAAATGTGTGTCAATTAATAACATTTGATTATTTTCAGAGTTGTGTGTGAGATAATGGGGGCGTTCTTGGACACAAATTCTATGCGGACTTTAGCACCGCATAAATATGTTGATAACTTGGTAAGTTTTATATTACATTTGTTAATGTTTAGTTATGTTGTTATTTTGTTCATTGAAGGTTGTGCGGTGTTTTATTTCCTAGTTGGTGTTATTTGGTTCAACGATGTTGTTGCAAAACCAGAGAAAGTTGACTGGTGTTGTGAAGAGGCTTATTTTCAATTCCATATATGCGGTACAGATCAATTTATTTCATATGATTAGCTTTGTAGAGATAATGTGCAATGGCTTAATGCATTAGTAATTGTTCATAGGGCCATATTCTCGCTGACTTTGGAAGACGACGCCCGAATATCGAAACGAGTACTCCCGTAGTAGTTACACGTCGTATATGAGGTCTGATATATTTTGTCTTGCAGACATTTCGAATGCTGACTTTGTGAGTTAGTTAGTTTATTATGTATCCAATTTTTATGGTGTGTTGATTGTTCAAGCATTGACATGTGTTTTTGTTTGCTTATAGCTGTTTATGCCCTTTCTACATGATGAGCACTAGTGGTGCTATGCAGTCAAAATTAGCACATTAGAACTATATGTCATTGACTCAATGGGGAAGGGTGTAAGAAATAGGAAACGAATTGACAATTTTGTGGTATGATATGATAGTTCATTTTCTGGATCAATTTTGTTGATGTGATTTAATGATGTGTTAATGTACCTGTTAATGAATTTTTGTGGTAGGGTGAAAACATGGCCAAATTCTTTTCCATGTTGTACAATAGACCGGAAGGGAGTATAGGTCCTCTGTCTGTTAAACAAGAAAATATCCCATCCCAACCAAACTTGTAAGTTGTTTTATTAATTGTAATGAAATATTTGGATATTTTCTTATCGTTTGTTGTGATTACTTATAAATGGTTGTATTATTTAAGATATGATTGTGGATTTATCACGTTAAAAGCCATGGAAATGTGGGATGGAGAGCATAGATACAACGGGAAAAGCATGCCCGACTACACAAATGTAAGTATGAATTTCATTGGTAGCATTGTTTGACAACGACAACAGTCGACTATTTGATGCCTTAGATGAATATGGGTTGTTGTAGGATTTTGATGGATATCTACAAAAGATTAATGTGTTCATTTCATATGTATTTAGACGAACAGTGATACTCCAATTCATCTTCAATTGTTCATCTTTAATTGTAAAAATAATGATTGTTACAGATAGTGATATATGTGACGATTGTTGAATTTGAATGACATATGTTTTATATCCAACCATTGTTATGTACAATGTGTATTTATTTATTTAAAATGTATACGAATGTGAATTGTTGTTTGTATATTGATCATATTGAGGAACTTAAGTTAATAGGTGTGAGTTGTTGTACAGAAAGTTGTTTAGAAGGAGCCAGTTTTTACAAGTTAACTATGATTTTTGTGATTTCTTCACATCAGACCATTGCATCTTATTGGGAATGGTTGGTAAAGTGTGTTAGGAGTGTTGGAGGTCATGGTTGGGCACCCAAGGTTCATGGAATGTGTCCTTGTTAGTCACTTGAGC
>NW_014544156.1:34891-38849 GCF_000741045.1 Vigna radiata var. radiata | reverse complement strand
GTGTTAGGAGTGTTGGAGGTCATGGTTGGGCACCCAAGGTTCATGGAATGTGTCCTTGTTAGTCACTTGAGGAGCTTAAGTGAAAAGAGGCCATTGTAAACGTTTACAGGGCAATGTAAACGTTTAGACGAGAGTTTTTGTCAATTTGTACAGAAAGTTCGTCACAGGGATCCACCATTTTGAACACAGGGGACCAACTTTGTTTTTTTTTTTAATTTTTTCACATGAGGACATTCTTTGTTATTGGGAATGGTTGGTAAAGTGTGTTAGGAGTGTTGGAGGTCATGGTTGGGCACCCATGGTTCTTTGTTATTCTGTTATTAATTATTGACGAAAATATTCATCAAAAAATCTGTCGGTCGATCCATCTTCCTCCTCTTCCCCCTTTTTCTTCTTTCGTAAGTTTCTATCTTTTTTTTCTTTCACTATCTTGACGCTCTTCCTCTTCCTTTGTTGTCGCCACTACTATTATTGTTTTCTTCTCCTTTTCCACCTCCTTTTCTCATTTTTCCTTCTTTTCTCTTCTTTTTACTTTCTCCTCCTCTATTTTTGCAACATCTCATTGGTTTCATTGTGTCACTATTGTACCACCACCACACGTCGCCATTGCATCTCCGACATCTTCTTTTTCTTCTTCTCACCAACCCACTTAATTTATAGGATAATGATACTTTGACAAATTTTTTTTACAACATTTTAACATCATATATGTGTCCTTTTGGGATTCTTCCAAAATCGCTCCACAATCAATCATTATAATCATAAACAGTAACATGGACCAATCACAGAATGACAAGTAGATGATGTTAACATGTTGTCAAAAAAATGTTGTCAAAGTATCATTATCCTAATTTATAATATGTTTCTCATTAACTTTTGACAAAAAATTTGCCATCATTTTATCAACAAACTAACTCAAAAATCTATATGTGATAAAAATTTTAAATTATCATTAAATTTTAAGGTACGTAATAATAACCAATGAATTTCCAAACAAATATTACCCACATTTGTAAACTTATATTTAAGTATGAAATATATCGATTTTTTTATTGATAAATAAATTTTTCAGTAATAAAAATTTTAAATTATCGACAAATTTTATCAATAAATTTAGGTTAAATATATGTTTTAGTCCTCATATTTGTACCCAATTCTCGATTGGGTCCTCATGTTTTTTTTTTGTCCCAATTGCATCCTAATATTTGTTAATTTGAGGCAATAACGCCCTCTCCATTAACTTGCCACTGACGTCGTTTGCATTGTGCTGATGTGTAAATAATTTTATATTCGTGGCATTATGCATTATTTAATGATTTTTTTTTTGTGTAATTATCCAACCCCAGCAATCCTGAAGAACAATGTCCCTAACATTCCTACAATGTCAGAGCATGAGGCCCCTTTGGAGAGTAAAAACTCCGAACTTTGGAAAAACCCTTTTGTGGGGGTCGCAAGTGAGAACCTTGGGTGCTCTTCCGACGATGTTGTTTATTTGGGTATTGCTGAATCCGTTGTCTCTGAAGAATGCGATGACTGAGTCGGGCTTTTCGGAGGTCTCGAATTGAATGAATTTGGAAGCCTTCAGAACGGTTTCTGGGGAGAACCCGCGATCGTTTACGAGGTAGGAAACCATGAAAGAGTGTTGCTGTGAAGCATTTGAAAAGTGTTTCAGAGAGAGTATCGAGGGTAATGGATTGTTGGGTTGTCGGGTTTAAGGAGGGGTTCTTGAGAGTGACTTTCGATAGAGAAGAACGAGTTTGAAGCGTTGGGAATGAAACATATCCGAGTGTATGGATTACTGAAGAACTGTGATTCGAAGGGAGATTTCATTCAGTGTTGCAGTTTTGATTGATGTGATTTGTAATCTTCATAATCCCAAATCACCGTCAACAAATATACGATCCCCATGAACCAGAGATGGTCTTCTCTCAGCAAGCCCAGGAACCTCCATAAACAAAAATCGATTGTTCCTCTTTCTCATCGATATAGATTCCATATCATAAATCCTCATGTCTTCCTGAAAATAGAAGTCAGAGACTTGGAGATTTTGGCTTCAATGCAGGACGTTGTTGTTCCTAATCGAACCTTACAGAGGCTCATCCAGATCTGGTCAGACTCCCTCCACCATCTACTCCACTCCGCTCACTCCCCCACATCCACCCACTCCCAATCCCTCCCCTCCAAGGACCAAATCCTTCTCACTATCTCCGACTTGCAGACTCGCGCCGACAACCGCTTCGACTCGCTCGCCAAAATCGCTCGCTTCGCTCAACATTCCGAAGAGAATCGCGATTTTCTCCTCAAAACGGAATGCTTCATGCCTCTCCTCGTTGGCTTCCTCCACAATGTCAATGGCGCCGTCGAGTTCCTCGAACAGGTCGTTATGGCGTTGGATTTGGTTCTCGGAAAAATGGAAGACCGTGAGGTGCTGAAAAACTTGATACTTAAGGCGCAGGGCGAGGCAGAAAAACAAAGCCTGGATTCTCTGCTCGTCGCTCTCCAACAAGGGAACCATGCCGCACAAATAGCACCGGTTAGGGTTTTGACATCGGTCGCCTTGGACGTGGAATCGAAGCTTTTGATAGCGTAGAAGGAAGGTTTAGTGTCTGAATTACTGAAACTAATCACGCCGGAGAAAGATCCAGATCTAATCGAGAACTGTTTGTTGTGCCTGGTGGCTATTTCGTCTCTGAGAAGGAGCGAGATGAAGCTGGTGTGTCTGGGAGCGGTTAAGGTGTTGTCGAAGCTTCTCTACGCTTCGAACATGAACATGTCTGCGGATTTTCTCAAGATACAACACAAAAATGGAGCAGAGTGTTGTTGTTGGTGATGGTCATGGTAACTTTGGAGGATTTTAATTAACCACGTGGAATTTTTATTACACAAAAAAAAAATCATTAAATAATACATAATGCCACGAATATAAAATTATTTACTGGATCAGCACAGTACAAACGGCATCAGTGGCTTGTTAACGGAGAGGACATTATTGCTTCAAATTAACAAATATTAGGATGTAATTGGGACAAAAAAAAACATGATGATCCAATTGAGAATTAGGTACAAATATAAGGACTAAAACATATATTTAACCATAAATTTATGTAATTAAAAAATTTTATCAACAATTAAAATTTATATTATCAATAAATTTACTTGATAATTTTTTTCGAAAGAGATAAATTTACTAATAAAATTTTTTAATAATTAAATTTTTAAAATTTATCAATAAAATTTATGGATAATTTGAATTTATTAAAATTTATTAACATTGATAATTTCAAGAATTTTTTAATAATGCGTACATATTCATTACTTTTAAATACAAATTAAAAATCTATCATTTGTCTTTATTCTTCCTTTCCGGTAGGATATAACATTTATAAAATCCTATATCTTTGTTTCACAAATATATATATTTTATAAGGAAGCTGCTATTGCAGTTGAAATAAAGCGACAAGACTCTGGGTCTCTAAATGGTAGAAGATCACTCTTCATGCACTTAAGCAAGTTTCTTTTTGCATGGGTTTATGGTGATGAACATTGAACCAATAGAGCTGTGGTCCGTACACTTCGAACCAAACACATTAATTAATGTTACGGGTCCACTGCACTTGTGCTTTGGGGATTAAGATACTTTCACTCCAAAATAGGAAACTTATATATAATATGCAAATTCTATCTTCTTTTTTTAACCATATTTCTTCTATAATACGAGGTTTCATTTCTTTCAAAGCTTTCATCACATTAAGATTAACAAATACTTTTCATTATTTTTTATCTATTAATATTATAGAACCAAAAAAGGAAAATGAGAAACAATCTAATAAGAATTTTTATTCTGTCTTACAATAGCAGTATGAATGTGACATCCCAAATATATAATAACCTCAATCATATAATATAGGCGTCATCATTCAAATAAAGAGAACAGTCAGAGTATGACTTGCGATTAATT